>NW_013666205.1:19806-30381 GCF_000517525.1 Limulus polyphemus
ACTGCTAGAAACACCCAAAAGTGGCAGGAAGAAAAATGGTATCCAGAAGTTGCCCTGGCCCAGCCAATCTCCTGACATGAACCCCATCGAAAACCTCTGGGCCATACTCGACCGGCAAGTCAAGAAACAAACAAAAAACCAACTTCGAAGAGCGATCTACTCCAAGTTTTGAAGCAAGAGTGGGCGAAAATCCCACAATCTAAAATTGACGAGATGATTCTCACGATGCCCCAAAGGATCAAGGAACTCCACGAAGCGAAAAGAAGATCTACTAGATATTAATTAAATTATAAATATATCAATTCATGTGAATATGACTGAAATTTTTTATTTTTTCTGAAAAGGTGATGTCTATTTACTTGTGACCACGCTGTGTACATTTACTGCTTTCGTTCACACTCGCAAATTAGTTTCGTTTCAAAGTGTTTCAGCCAAAAGCCTATATCAAGTTTAACAATGTTTGTGAGAGTATATACCAGGTTGAACAATATTTGTGAAAGCCAATATAAAATTGAACAATATTTGTGAGAGCCTATATCAGGTTGAACAATGTTTTTGAGAGATTAGACTCTGAGTAACAGCTACAACTGGTTACACAGACAAAACAATCCACCTGCATGATAACGAGGAACCCACGTTTTAGAAAATAAAAGTTTTGAAATGGCTTGAGTGGGTAATGAAAACTTGACGATGAAAAAATCTTGTCGAAACGTCGTACATTTATAATAAAGTTTTTTCATTACCCAGTCAAGCCGTCTCAAAACAATCCACCTGTTCCCAGAACCACAACGTGCTTGAAATTGGATCATTATTGTTTCACCGAAATATAAAACTATAGCTCAAAGTTTAAACTGGGCCCTGGCATTCAGTAGCAAGTACAAAACACATAAAATAATGTTGATCCACATTGCAAGTTTATCAGTAACTGATTAAGGCTTGAGAGGTTTGGCCACCCATAAAGAAAAAATATGTATATGTATAAACCAGATGAAATTTGTAAATATCTTATTGTGTTAACTCCCTCAATACTGGCTCGGTCCCAGGAACCAACTACGTGACCATTCTGTAATAGTGTATAGTTTTAATACTATAACTTTTAATAAAGTATGTGTATCTTCACAACATATTTGACAGATGCTTAGTAAACATACAAATCGTTTGTGCACAAAAATAAGTTTTTTAATGAAGTATGTTTACTAAAGATTTGTCCATCAATATATATAATCCTTTTTTACCAGTCAAAGTGCAAAGTAATATTTATGTTAAGATTAAAAATACTTTCTTCGTCTCAAAAATCTCAAATTTCAATTATATAATCCTTAAAACCTCCTAAATAGATTTTCAAACATTTTTTATAAGTAAAACTTCATATTTCATCTGTTATTTCCTCTATCTTAACTCAGGGTTGGTCAATTTGACCGATCTCGTAACCACCAAAACAAAATCTAAATTACTACTTTTTTCTTTCTAGGATGACTATCCTAAACAGTTATAACCTCGTAAGTGTACATCTGTTTATACTTATATTTTATTGCTTTATTGCCCTTTGAACCGTGTCTAACCACTATTGGGGCCATAAATCACTGGCGAACATGCAGCTCATGTTACGATTTCGAATTACACCAGCATGAGCTACTTGGGAGCGTATCTCGTGAAACTTTTCTATTATATTATTGTTATTATCATTTATTTTACCTCATCTAACCTTAAATAACTTAAAAAGTTGAAGATCAGAGAACAAAGAACGAGGTGGTCGTAATAGTATAGTTCAGTTCAGAAGGCGTCTGGGTGCGTAACTGTTGCCATGATGATGGGGATGCAGAGGATACCATACTATCACCCAAGAAAAATAAATACAGAATGAAGTAATTTTCTTTGTGGTTGACCAACTTGTCACTGCATTGAAATACTGTCTTGATGCCTGTAAGTATGTTGCCACCAAAATTGGATTCCTTTCCTAATTGTCATCTCTTTCATGTCAAGAAATCGGCCAAGCCGCAAAATGTCTTGATCGTTCTTTTCTGAACGATGTTGAAACCGAATTGATTCAGTTTTCTACATTGGTAATTTCAGAACATCGACGTTCATTCACAAAATCTAAACCAACAGAATCAGTGGAGTTAAGAATTTCCGCTTTCTCCATAGATACGCCCTTATCCAAACATTTCTTAATGATGGTATCAAACTGTAGCGATCACTTTCGAAATAGAAACGATTAAAAAGTGAGCTCGGGAACAGAATAAGACAAAGTTGACTGAACAGTCTGTCTATAACGAACATAGAATGGTACATAC
This sequence comes from Limulus polyphemus, assembly GCF_000517525.1. Taxonomy (NCBI): domain Eukaryota; kingdom Metazoa; phylum Arthropoda; class Merostomata; order Xiphosura; family Limulidae; genus Limulus; species Limulus polyphemus. The sequence continues at coordinate 22,101 of NW_013666205.1, forward strand.
TTCGAATGCTAGACTTTTCAAAACTCATTGACGAGTCAGAAAAACACAATTCTAGCTTTATATAGGTTCATGCAGGTTCTAATCAAGTTGTCTTCATGATCATTTATGAGTGAATATAATGTGTTTTCATACGTTTGTGGTTTGTCTATATTATTTCCAGTGCTACAAAGATGTGTATATCATTAAAATGTTCTCACATGTGAATGCTTAACATCATGGTTTTGACAGTGATGTTTACTCAGTTCGCTAGAGGGTGATGGGAAGAGGAACTCAGTTCGCTAGAGATCAATATATCTATGATGGGAAGAGGGGGCTTTTCTTCTCCTACCCCCCCCCCCGGGCCCAAAGCACACTTAGTCCGTCACTAAAGTTTCTAAGAAATACCAAGAACAGCCTATGAAACAAACATGATTTCCCTAATTTCATTCATTTTCTACCGATTACATTTTGATATTCAAGTCCGAATTAAATTTATATTTGTTTTCGTGATAGTTTCTTGTTTTGAAAAGAGTTTGAATTATTAAAAAAAACTTACAAAAAAATGCTCAATATAAATATAAAAAACACGAGAGAATACATGTACAGAGTATTGTTTTTTTGTTGTTTTTTTTTTTGCACGAGGCAATTTAACAGCCTATATAGTTTGTTTCTACCCAACCTAAAATAATTGTTAACCTTGATAAGAAACTTGCGTAGATGTCCTACTTTGGGGGAGGGGGAGACTAGAGTGAGTTATGTTAATTATTATGGGCCTACCAGCGATTTTTTATCCGCTACTAGACAGGCAAGCATGGTTACAGCACAGAGACGCACTCTATGGTGCAGTGTTTTCGAAAGCACTAACTTCAACTAGCATGGAAATTCGGTAAACAGTATTTTTCTTTTTAAATTTGTTTCAAGGTACACACTAATTGTGCTAGATATACTTGTATACATATAACCAGGCCCTACAAAAACTTACATGTAAGAACAATATATATATATTTAAATTGAATACAAGCAGAGCATATAGCGCTGTATTATAAAGATCGGACATCTTCCTCTCCTCTACTAAACCTGAAAGAGGTCTTATTCTATGTTGAAACTTACGTTTTATTGTAAGTATTTCCTACGTTACACGTCATGGCTATTAATTACTCAGTTTAAATATGAATACAAGAAAAAGTCATTTAATGGTATACGTTTCTACGTGTTTTCGTTTAAAAAATATTTAGCTGACACAAGATCTTATTTTACATTTTAAATTTGTTTTTTTTTACTTCAAACGAAAAAACTATTTCTCAATCATTTTACTGTTTTCTCTAAAATCATTTAGCAAGGAACACGTTATAACCTCCAGTCATCAAAGCCAGCAAAACGCCAGATTGAAATGCAAGAAAAGATACACATACAATCCGTATCCATACAAATATGACCCCGACCAAGAAACAAGAAAGCCGACTCTACCAAGTACCAACAATATTATATCCTAATGATGAGTTAACTTTTTCCAGGTTTTTCAACTAAAATTGTGCATTACTAGTTAATTAGATTCAAAATTTCAATATAAGAGTTTCTTTTCACTTTTGACAGCTGTAGTAATTTGAAATTATATAAATATTTTATTCATGTCTGTTCTATCTACTAATGACTTTTTGTTCCCAACTCAGATTACAAAATGAGGTTCCAGCACAGGCACTGGTCGGGTACATTTTTCAGCTTTTTTTTTCAGGTTTTTCTCAGGGGTACTCTCCCACACACACACACACACATCAAATTATGCTGTGCTAGGATTTATGGATCCCCACCATCCTGTTCTGTTGACTGTTTTTGTTTTCTTTGGTTGCCACTGTTCCTCTAATTATGGCGCTCTTTTTCTTGACTCAATCAAGCTTGATATTTTTTTTTCTATTCATTATGCATATATACCACAAGCGGGATGAAGGGGAATTGCTATTTTTCTATTCATTATGCATAATACATACCTATACCACAAGCGGGATGAAGGGGAATTGCTATTTTTCTATTCATTATGCATACATACCTATACCACAAGCGGGATGAAGGGGAATTGCTAAATGTTCGATCATTCTTGGATAGCTATCTCCCAAATTATTGTTCATTGTAAATAAGTTTGTCTCTCGTGTCCCATCCGGCTTGAAGAACCTGAGGATTAGGCAAAAGGCGTCGTCGACATTGGCTATAACGTATATAGTGTGGTTAACATTATTACACAATCTATTTTCACTCGGAAGCTCTTATTAACAATCTATACTAATATTCCAATTGAAGAGTTGTACGTTTTGAACAAGTTAGTGGTATGACTAATTAATACTCTCAAAACTGTTCGTTGACGATCATCTTTCACAATATGTTTTGTTTGTTTGTTGCTTTTTCTGAAAATCAAATTTGATTAAAATCGGTTTTCCCAACATGCAATATTTTTTCAACACAGGAAGTGAAATGGATTTATTATTTTATACTTTTTTTTTACCGTTGAAATTTAAGATGATTGGGCGAGTTTCGATTACATTTATGCTAAAACTTGAACGGCGTTTAATAGGATTAAAGTTGTTATTTATGAACTTTGAGAAATTATCAAACAATTAAAAATAGATCTTATATAATATTGTGGCAAATACATCAAAAACGAATGTTAACAGGTTTAGTTAAAAGAGAAATATGACATTTAACATTTTAAAGGATTTTCTCTCTCATTTGGTCCCTGCTCATCTCGTGGCTCAGCGGTAAGTTAAAATTCGGGGTTTGATCCCTGTGGTGGGCACAGAATATAGCCCACTTTACAGTCTAATGTGACCAATTTAATATTTTACCTAAACGAAAAAGAAAAAAAAAACGTAAATCTTATTGATATTTAATGAATATCTGAGATGGTTTAGAACTCCATAAATCATATAACAAATCTTTTTTCAAATAATCTAGTGCATTCATCAAACTACAAAATAGCCCACAAGATGGCGTGTTTTACATTTTGAACCGAAGTGTTAATTTACCATAAATCCCGTATCTATATCATTCTCACAAATTAGATTATCCCACGGTATACCACCAAAATGTTGTCGTTTGTTGTAAAGTACAAGGCTACACAATGAGCTATTTGTGCTCGGCCCATCGAGGGTATCAAAACCCAATTCTTAGCGTTATAGGTCCAGATACTTTCCGTTCCACTACCAGTTGGCTTGTTACAAGCTGCTATATGTATATTGCACAGCACAGTATTCTTGAAGAATGCTTTTACCATATTCGTTACTGGTAGTTCTTCTGCATATATATATATTTACTGCTTAACTTGTAAAAACCTTAAGGTAGCACTCACCCTTATAACTGAGCAAATTTTAAATGTTGAGAAAGCACTGTTAAACTTTCAAGTTGAGCACAAAACAAATGTATGATGTCGCAGTCTCTGAAAGAAACTTTCATTCATATGTGTCATATGCATAATTAATACGGCAGGTATTAAGATATACATAAACTGTTTTAACACGATAACGTTACTTTTAATTTTAAAACATGCGAAACTTGATACACAAGTTTGCTAAATTTTTAAGCTGATACTGACTTTATTGGTGAAGTGGAAACGGAATGTAAATAAACCAGAATTATTTTTAATCACTTACTACAGGTTGATTAGTAAAAATTTTATGACAAAAATGAGTTACCTATGTAGAAAAGAGGTTAAACTTTCGATTTTAAGCTAAATTTGAAGAATTTGATTTTTGAACTATTGGGGGCGCTTTTTAAAGATCAGTGCTACCTTAAATATTTAAATATTTTTTTCAGTCTAAATGTTTATATAATTGTTTCCAAAGAAATAACATTGTAAAAGCAAGCAGAAATAATTTTCTTAAAAAAGGTAAAATTCTATTAAACATCAAATGCTTAATTAAAATTTATAAACATTCCGTTAGTTTGTTACTGTGTCTAAATTTTATAATCCTGCAATTAGAGAGAACTCTAAACACATTGTTCTGTATATATGTACCAGTGTTATAAGGTTATTTCACACCAGGACATTCTTAGCATCTGACCAACTAATAAACATTCATTCTAACTTACCAGGCTTAGCCAAGTAGTTGGCGTGATCTTCATCTTCATCTTGTAGGTAACGGAATTTAGGTATTGCAGATCTTGGAGGGTCGGGTTTTACTTGACCTCTTCCTCCTGTACTATTGTAATTCGCATTCTTCTCGTTGATTTTATGTTTTGACTATTGTATTTTGTTGTTGCTTGCTTGTTTATTATCTGTCTCCTTTTGAGGACCATGTCCATGTATTTTATCTAATTTCTGTTGTGATTACTGTGCTGACTTGTTTTCTTGTAATGTTGTGTCTTGTGCTTTATGTCTTGTAGAGTTCACGAACTGTTGTATTATGTGTGGGATTAGAGGTAAGAAGTACTGTTTGATGATGTTTGTAATTGTTGTAGAGTTTATGAACTGTTGTATTATGTATGGGATTAGATGTATGAAGTACTGTTTGATGATGTTTATAATTGTTGTAGAGTTCACGAACTGTTGTATTATGTATGGGATTAGATGTATGAAGTACTGTTTGATGATGTTTATAATTGTTGTAGAGTTTATGAACTGTTGTATTATGTATGGAATTAGATGTATGAAGTACTGTTTGATGATGTTTATAATTGTTGTACAGTTTATGAACTGTTGTATTATGTATGGAATTAGATGTATGAAGTATTGTTTGATGATGTTTATAATTGTTGTAAAGTTTATGAACTGTTGTATTATGTATGGGATTAGATTTATGAAGTACTGTTTGATGATGTTTATAATTGTTGTAGAGTTCACGAACTGTTGTATTATGTATGGGATTAGATGTATGAAGTACTGTTTGATGATGTTTATAATTGTTGTAGAGTTCACGAACTGTTGTATTATGTATGGGATTAGAGGTATGAAGTACTGTTTGATGATGTTTATAATTGTTGTAGAGTTTATGAACTGTTGTATTATGTATGAAGTATTGTTTGATGATGTTTATAATTGTTGTAAAGTTTATGAACTGTTGTATTATGTATGGGATTAGATGTATGAAGTACTGTTTGATGATGTTTATAATTTTTGTACAGTTCACGAACTGTTGTTATATAAGGGATTAGAGGTATGAAGTACTGTTTGATGATGTTTATAATTATTGTAGAGTTCATGAACCGTTGTTATATATGGGATAAGAGGCATGAAGTACTGTTTGATGATGTTTATAATTATTGTAGAGTTCATGAACTGTTGTTATATATGGGATTAGAGGTATGAAGTACTGTTTGATGATGTTTATAATTATTGTAGAGTTCATGAACTGTTGTATTATGTGTGGGATTAGAGGTATGAAGTAGTGTTTAGCTATTTTTATGATTAGTATGATGCAGTCTTCTTGTGAGTTTTTACATTGTGTAATAAAGTCATAAAATGTTTTTTCGACAGCTTCAATTATTGGTTTTGATGTCTGTTCTTTATTTATTTATTTTTGTTCTTGTGGTTGCTGTGTTATGACAACTGTAGATTGTGTTTTTGTTTGCTTCGTTTGTGTGTTCGTTTCGTTATTCTGTACTTGTGTTCGTGCTGCCTGTGTGCACATGTAGGTGTAAGTTTCGTGATTTCTGTTTGTTGTGGCGTTGGTAACAGGGGTGTTCTTCTTTTTGTGCTCTATGATGTGTTTGTCTGAATTACGTTAGTTTGGGTATTTAAGATACGTGTTTTGATGTCCTTATACTAAGGACATCCTTTATAGCTTGTTGTGTATTGCTGCTGGCAGTTGCAACACAGTGGTTGTGTGCTGGTGTTAGGACATTCTGAATTTCGGTGTTCTCCCCCGCAGCCTACAAAGCGAGGAAATGCTTTACAAGCTGCCGCTACGTTTCCAGACTGTTGGTAGTTGTAACATTGTGTCACAACAACCGCCGATACTTTAGTGTTTTATACTATGTATCTTTGATACCAGAGAATGATACCTTCTGATATCACACTCTGAATATCCTGTGTTTCATGTGTGTATTCTTTGACTATGTTTGTGGGTTTTTGCGTTTTCTTGGAAATTATTTGTTCAGTTTTTGTGTACTTAATGTTGTGGGGTGTGAGTTCTGTTTCTATTCTTCTTCTTCGTCACGATTTAGATCCGTGTGGACCTGGGAAAGTCCGGTACAAGTTTAAGTTTGACTTCTTCCTCCTTAGTTAGCGTGACCGGACTGTAAATCCAAAGATTCGTTTTTCGTGCTCCACCGTCATGAAAACGCGCTCTGCACTTTGGGGCGGTGGGTGTGTTTTTATAAATTATTAACAAATATCTCTAGTCAACAAGACAAGAGTTGGTGGTGGATGCTATTGACTTGTTGCCCTTCCTCATCTCTATCAATTCAAGATTAATGATCGTTATCCGCAAATAACATCTGGTGTAACTTTGCACAAAATTCTGAAACAAACCAACAAAAAATCATCGTAACCACACAGTAACTTTTCAGCAATGTCAACTGATCCTTTTTTAGCTATTCTGACAAAAATCCTTAAATAAACACTCTGAGAATTCCAGATAAATATTTTTGTTTTCTGTCACATGACATTGTATTTTAAGAACTTTCATACCTTCTCGGACTTGCACAATTCTAAGCATTTATTTTCGGTTTTATTATGCTCTCCACTGGAAATAATGAGATTTTGCATTATGTAACTTATTATATTTTGCCCAACAGAGGTTGAACACGTTATATAAAAAAGGGGTTTTTGAGCCTCATTACGTCTTTATAGTCCAATCATGCTCTACTTGACAACTGTGTATCTGGACAGTAGTCCTGCAGCATAGTTTACGTTGAATAGTGGTAAGGCTGTCGTGTTCAGAGCACACCTCTACTTCCAATTGGAGACGGCGGCTTCCCAGCACCTGTTTCGACAGTTCAAACTGAACAATCATTATGATAAACATTGCCCGTTTCAGTACTAGCACGAGTTCAGGATCTATCCACATTCTGTTTACAACTACGTCATTTAACACCTGCACGGAAATTTAGAACATTTACCAGAATGCAACTAAACAAAGAAAGATCTTATAATAACAGATGTAAGATGAAAACAGAATGCACAGTTTGTGTGAATCGTTTGTGTTAGACATTTTGGACCAATCATACTCTTAACATGATTTTTACAATAAAGATAAATATATAGATGTGTACATATATATAGCCAAATTAAGTAAATTGCATTAGGAGTACATAGACGAACATTTAGTACTATATAACCCTGATGAAAAAATATATAACATATTTATAATGCACAGAAACTTGACAACGTATTATTTGTTTTATGTCTTCTGTAAGGGTTGTAAGAATATTTTTAGTAAATAAAGTTGGAATTGGAAACCATAAAACAAACTAAGTGTAGATTGGCCCTATTACAGAGCTCTGGATTTCGAAGCTAGCGAACCGAGCTCTAATTCGTGCGATACAAAAACATTTCCAGCAGTTTAAGCTGAAGGTTCGTTAAAAGAATGACAGTCAATCCCATAGCGTGGATAGTGGATAATAGAGTGCTGCTGACTGGTCTGGTCAGTAGTTCAAAATTATAGATGGCGACGGACAGCCTTAGTAGCTTTGTTTGTTTGTTTGTTTTTGAATTTCGCGCAAAGCTACACGAGGGCTATCTGCGCTAGCCGTCCCTAATTTAGCAGTGTAAGACTAGAGGGAAGGCAGCTAGTCATCACCACCCAACTCCAACTCTTGGGCAACTCTTTTACCAACGAATAGTGGGATTGACCGTCACATTATAACGTCCCCACGGCTGAAAGGGCGAGCATGTTTGGTGGGACGGGGATTCGAACCTGCGACCCTTAGATTGCGAGTCGAGCGCCTTATCCACCTGGCCATGCCAGGCCGTACCTTAGTAGCTTTGCCATAAATTCAAACGCAAACTGAAAACACTTACACTTGGTTTAGTAAAATTTCCTGCGTTCCAGTATTTGCAAAGTGTTGGATAATTTTCACACAAAACAGTATCGTTTCTCAGATACGGCTAACTATACTGCCTCACATTTAACAACCTCGAAAAAAACCCCTCCCCCACGCTACGTTACAATAATGGAAAAATCCCCTCCCCCACGCTACGTTAAAAAATGGAAAAAATCCCATCCCCAAGCTAGGTTAAAAATATAGCATCCAAAACAACTCTCAGACGTCCACTAGAAATGACAAAGAAATGAGTTTATGCACAAACAAATAATACTTTATGAAAATTCTTAATAGAAATGATAAGTAACTATATATATATATATATATATAC
>NW_013666205.1:31314-33402 GCF_000517525.1 Limulus polyphemus
GTCTATTTGTTTGTTTGTAGTTAAGCACAAAGCTACACGATGGGCTATCTGTGCTGTACCCACCACGGTATCGAAACCCGAATTTTAGCGTTATAAGTCTGCAGATTTACCACTATGCCACTGGGGGGGGGGGGCTCCATGGCGCTATGAAGTTTTTAATAGAATCAAAATGAGAATCAAATTTTGTTTAAACATTGTATGATACAAAACATTGATTGTAAGTGGGCAAAGAAACGCTTTTATATAAATTTGGTATGTAGGACATTTGTTTGAAATTTTACAAATGATGAAATCCTTCCAATTACCCAACAATGTACTATTAGTAATATTTAAAATTATTATTTTTTCACCAATAAACAGCTATCGTATTAAATAATAATTAACGTTTTTAATTAATCCTGTGCTCCAAAGTATTATATTTTTGTTTAATTTCGGATATAGAACAATTACCAATTATTATCCAATATTTCTATGTTTGCATTACGTAAAGAAGTGAAAAATAAGTCAATTTAATGTATACTAATAAATACATACGTATATGTGTGTGATGATTTATATTTCAAAATTCTTAAAACTTAACTTTAATATAAAGTGTTTGTTTGTTTTGTTAATCAATCAGAAAACTGCACAAATGTGCTATCTGTACTGGGCACCCGCAAGTAACCCGATTTTTAGTGTTCTAAGCCCTCAGACTGAACCACCAAATGGAAAAATAACATAAACCGAAAGTCTGAAGGTAACCATTACTTTCACTAACAATATTGCACATACAACTTAAGATTTTTTTTATTTCAAACATCTGAAGGTAACCATTACTTTCACTAACAATATTGCACATGCAATTAAGATTTTTTTTAATTTCAGACATCTGAAGGTAACCATTACTTTCACTAACAATATTGCTCATGCAACTAAGATTTTTTTTTATTTCAGACATCTGAAGGTAACCATTACTTTCACTAACAATATTGCACATACAACTTAAGATTTTTTTTTATTTCAAACATCTGAAGGTAACCATTACTTTCACTAACAATATTGCACATGCAACTAAGATTTTTTTTTAATTTCAGACATCTGAAGGTAACCATTACTTTCACTAACAATATTGCTCATGCAACTAAGATTTTTTTTTATTTCAGACATCTGAAGGTAACCATTACTTTCACTAGTAATATTGCACATGCAACTAAGATTATTATTATTTTATTTCAGACACTTGTGCAATACATAACTGAGCGAAAGGTCAATATTATCCAATTTTGATGTCATGGTGTGATTCGATTCATTTAATTTTGTCAACCACTTATGTGCCCCCCCCCCTGTGGTGAGAAGAGCACAGATGGTCCATTGTGTAGCTTTGGGCTTAACTTGAAACAAAAAAAGAAAAAGCCACATATTTATGGTTTATAAAACAATATACAAACATGATAACAACTTTGCATTGTACAACACCACTTAATTCAAGAACGTATTCCATATCTCTTAGTAAATGGAGAAAGATAGAAAAGAAAAACAGGTTGTTTTGTTTTGTTGGTTGTTATAGCACAACGATACACAATGGACTATCTGTGCTCTGCCCACTAAGGGTATCAAATCTTGAATTTTAGCGTTGTAAGCATGCGGACTCATCTATGAGATAACGGAGGGCGTAAAAAAAGGCCTTCCTGGAGAATTACGATGTGATACATAGATGAGATATACGTTTTCTTCCAAGTGTTTTTCCGAAAATAAAAAAGAAAAAACACGATTATTAAAATTATTTCATCCTGTTCATAAACGAGGAATGGTAAAAGCTAACTATTAGCTGATGCAGCGCTAGCCAAAATGAAATAGACTATAAAAATTTGACGAACATCAAATCTGCCTTTCGGATTGTAACGTTGAAAATCAGGTATGATACGCACCATGGGCACAACGCAGATTGGGAAGAACGTAGTTTATCAGATTTAATGTGCAGTGTATGTATAATATATATGGTCTTTATAAGCCTTTCATTGAACAGGGCCCGGCATGGCCAGGCGGTTAGGACGCTCGACTCGCAATCTAAGGGTCGCGGGTTCGAATCCCCGTCCCACCAAACATGCT
>NW_013666205.1:33677-36210 GCF_000517525.1 Limulus polyphemus
TGCTGTTATATAGCTGCCTTCCCTCTAGTCTTACACTGCTAAATTACGCGAAATTTAAAAAAACAATTCTTTAAACTGACAGACTAGAGGGAAGCCAGCTATATAACAGCACCCACCGCCAACTCATGAGTTACTCTTGCATGATAGAATAGTGGGAATTGACTATCACTCTTATAGCTCACTCACGGCCACAAAATGAGGAGGGTGCTTTTTGCTGGAACAGGTCGCGGACCGTGAATCCTCGAATTCACAGAAATACATGTTGTATTATAAAATAATTTACTCTTGCTCCTTCTAGTGTACATTTCCTACGAGTGTTAACTTGTTTGTTTGTTTGTAATTAAGCACAAAGCTACACAATGGGCTATCTGTGCTCTGCCCACCACGAGTATCGAAACCCGGATTCTAGCGTTGTAAGTCCGCTGTGCCACTGGGGAGCACGAGTGTTAACATTAATTTTATTTTCCAGCAATGTTTACTCCTTTAAGTTACATAGTATACAATAAGATTGTCAATAAAACTTTACTCCAATCCATTTCCATACAGGCTTACGGTAGTAAAAATACATTAATTTTATTTCAACTACACATTTTGCAACTACTCTGCCTTCAAGGCCTTTCGCTTAATAGCAGAACTCGTCGGGCCCGGCATGGCCAGGTAATTAGGGCACTCGACTCGCAATTCAAAACAAACAAACAGAACTCGTAAGATCGTTGGGTTTACAACACCAAAGTCTGCAAAGCGTTCGAATGATACGCTGTTTGATGTGGGTGATTCACCATAATAACTATATATTTAAAAATATGTTGAATTCTTGATGTGTCATTAACATGGAAACTGTTGCACCATCAACAATAAAATCACTTGTACATTTTTCGTTTAATCTTCCAAGCCTTCTATTCTCTTTCAACTGAGCTTGCTGCAGTCACGTGCTCCTAACTTTGTCGAAAGTGTGGGTGGAGTCCCCGCAAGTGCAAGTAAGAACTGGTGAGCGAAAACACGAGAAATTTTTTGTTAAAAAGTAAAAACGATGGGTAATAGATGCCTCTCCCCCCACCCCACCCCCTACCCGTTTAGGTGCCTATACCTGCAGTTGGAATTATTGATATCGGTATAATACGAAAATATTGTGATATGCAAAAGTATTCTGTTGTAGATTCTCACAAAATTATTTAGATATAATTTATTTATTACTCGCAATAAATATATTTATATCGAAAAAGTCACGATCCTCAACTAAGCCTAATATAATAAAGAAAACGTAAAATCACAACAAGGACTTACTTCGTGTACTGATGATACAGGTAACTAATTGTCTAACTCCGCGTTCACTGAGACAAAGTTCTTTACGATGTAGCTTTTTATAGTGGTATTTAGTGGTATATCTAATCATGAATATTTTGGTTAATTGCTATGTAATTACAGGTTTCAACTAGTGTCTCTGTAACTTTATTTCTAAAATAAGCAAGCTTTAGACAACATTTCCAGTATTTCCATGTTTGTAACAGTCTAGTCTTGAGCACAGGAAACATACACCTCCTTGAGATTACAACACTTCTCCAAGGGACAGTAGCCTTGCACCTTAAGATTATAACATTTCTCCAGGGGACAACAGCCTTGCACCTTCAAATTATAACATTTCCTCAAGAGACAACAACTTCGCACCTTGAGATTATAACATTTCTCCAGGGGACAACAACCTTGCACCTTAAGACTATATCATTTCTCCAGGGGACAACAACCTTGTACCTTGAGATTATATCATTTCTCCAGTGGACAACAACCTTGCATTACCTATTTGTTTTATGGTGTTATTGGACTGGAAATTAATGGAACGTGATATTCACATATTGCTAGCCCAACTTTCTCTTGAGAATACAGAGGTTCATTAGATCTGCTGTTAACTGATACAATTTAAATAAACAGTATCATTTCAAGTTAAACTGTTGTGGTGTATACAACGCCCCCCTCCATTTTGTTCTTCCTCATATTGCGTCACTTAACCTGATTTTAGTTTGTTTGTTTTACATCGTAAAATTCATCTTCAGTACTCGTCAGTTCCTACACTTAAACAATTCGGCCTTCATTCTTTAAACATTAGGGACTCGTTGCCAGCTAGATAGATCTTAGTATTCCTCTGGTTATTGCAGTTATAAATTATCTGCATGTAACTCTTTACTTAAGAATACCATACGACACTTTATGCGCATCTGGACTAAACAATCAGTTCAAAGATCACCCAGAGTTCAGGTATAGCCGTCTATAATTTTGAACTACTGACCAAGAAAAAAGGCAGCGAGCTAGCAATACCTATCTCTGAAACTCTTTTACTGGCTCTCTCAACCAAATAAAGGGATTCTCTGCCTTTTTTATATTCCACCCACAGCCTCAAACACTATACCCTTCGATCTTTAGTCCGACTTGTTAAGTGGCCACTTAGCCAATATTCCACCCACAGCTCAGACACTATACCCTTCGATCTTTAGTCCGACTTGTTAAGTGGCCACTTAGCCAATATTCCACCCACAGCTCA
>NW_013666205.1:36730-42709 GCF_000517525.1 Limulus polyphemus
ACCCTTCGATCTTTAGTCCGACCTGTTAAGTGGCCACTTAGCCAATATTCCACCCACAGCTCAAACACTATACCCTTCGATCTTTAGTCCGACTTGTTAAGTGGCCACTTAGCCAATATTCCACCCACAGCTCAAACACTATACCCTTCGATCTTTAGTCCGACTTGCTAAGTGGCCACTTAGCCACAGCTGGTCCATTCACTGTTTTTCCTACAATACTGAAAATAGTGAGGCTACCTAGAACTGGATTTTATTTTTGGATTATGGAAGTGACAAGTCAGTACTATAGGGAATCAGCAAAAACAAACACGCTGGACGATAGAGCTGAGAAGTAGATACTTCTAAGGTTGTAAATTTCCTCTGACTTATCTGTGATCAAAATTGATAAATATATAATTCATACCATTATTACGTAGCAAATAGAAAGGAAAACACTCAAAATTTGGGCTAAAAGTACGGATAGGAAACTGATGGAAGATGGCACTGCAAGTAGTCTCGTTCCTATAGTGTTCTGTTTCTAGCAAAATATTACTGTTCATAACTCATGATTAGCAGTGTAATATACTGATCTTATGTTTTTATGTTCATCTTCATAGATGTCTAACTGATTTCAAAGTGTATGGTTGTATCTCTCGATTATTCCATCACAAGATGAATGAAGAACTGTGGTACTGATCTTTTAGATTCCAAGAATTTGACAAATCTCTGCAAACAAAACTGGTTCAAAGTTATGTTCCTGTTCAAAGTGAAGTTATATTGGTTTAAACTTTTAATAAAATGCTTTGTTTACTTGATTTTATTCCATGAACATTTTTGAACTTGTAGCTTCTTATTTTAGGTTGATTTTGAGCATGCTTCCAAGGAAAGCATTGGTGTTTGTGGATTTTCTGTGGTTTTTTCGGGTATAATATGCCACTCATTTAGGTTTGAACAAAATAGCGATTATTTGAATCTTGTAACTTTAATACATGTGTTGTGTTATAGATTTCAACTAATTATTATTTCTCAACCATGATTCTCATGGTATGATATAATTGTCTATATCACAGCTTTGAGAAACTATAAAACATTTGAGGGGACAGACTGTACTTGCAATAAACCATGTACAGGCAGACTACCAACACCTATTGAAACCACGCTGTAGCAGAATAAGTCAGTACAATTTCATTGTTTTATGTCACACAGTTTCTGTATTTGACAATTTCAACTTTTGTAAGTCTCTTCAGACAACTTTTTCAAATATTTCCATGTAAGCGGCATCGTTTTCAAGCACTGGAGGAGACAAATTTAATCTGATGTGTTTGTTTTGCATTGCAGTTCTTGACAAAACTGGAAATTGATGACCAATGGCCTACTAACATCTTACCCACTAATAAATCACACTTCACCCTTTCTGGAAGTGTCAGTATGTGCAACTTCATTGTTTGGTTAGAAACTAATTCACTTATAACATTTCCTATGCAACTCCTAGATGTTAAGGTGACATTGTGGTATAGTTTCACAGCTAAATTTTTTATTGGACTATACTTTTTGAAAAACCATCATCAACACATAGACAGTAAATCTGCATAGTCAATAACACATGGTGCCATGCAATGCCGACAGCCAATGTGATTCCCGTGGTGCAGCAACAAAATATGAGAAAAAGAAGAAAAAAACTACAGTTTTCAGGCAGGATAGTGCTTCTGCGTATTGTTAATCAGATGAAACATGTCCTGTCGGATGACATACAAGAGAGAATCATTTTACGTCACTTTCATTGTGAATTGCCACCTCATTCACTGTAACAACCCCCCTCCCGATTTTTAATTATTGGGGTACTCGGAGTCATGCGTGTACCATGGAAAGCCTCCCACAGTTACGGACCTCAAGGATGCAGTTGGCAAGGAAGTGGCCAACATACCAGATGAGATGCAACCAGACATTTTAAAGATCTACACCTAGTTTGCTTTAGCAATGTACATATCCTCAGCCATATAGCATCTATGAATAGGTCACATGCCATAAATCCATAATTTCGCGTGGAGCATCCAGATAAGATAACTTGACTAGCCTTTTCCTCATCTTCTACAAGTTCAGCTAAGGTCTCATCTTTCCTCTTTACTCTGCTTCTCTTCGAAAAAATTCTTCTGGTGTGTCACTTCAAACCCCTTTGATACGACAGCCACCAGTTTTTAATAGCTGTTACATCTCTAAGCTGAAATATAGTTTAAGTGTTTTTAAGACTGGTCTTTTTATATGGGAAATAAGTTAATAGCCACTGTTGTCCACTGTTCCATCCATTCATTTTGGAAATTACTTTGAAATGAGCCTGATATTTTTCTCGTGGAATCTTTATATCATAATATGTTGACTTCTTGATTGGAAAATAATTTTGAACAGGCCTACCAACGTCTATAATTTGACGAGGAAATGATATAACTGTAGTTGTCTAGAGACGTCTTACAATCCTAGATGGTAAAGCATTAGTAGGAGCAGACATAGACGAATTGGATTTTGTATTCAGTATTTCAAATTCACAGGTATTTGATGAAAAAAAATTCTTGAGCAGATGCAGAGAGAAAGATAGCCTATCTTATACTTGCATGTTATAACTTAGTTATCTTTATCTTTAACTTTTGTAGACCTAGTAATCAGTGGCTTTTGTTAAACATGATTTAACTTTAGCGTTGTTTAAAGCGACAATACTTTGATTTTAACCTAAATTTAGAGGTTCGTTTACATTTTACTTCTTATATTTGACCTTACTTTTAGAGTAGTTTACAAGGTACAGCCCAGTGAACCTATAAGGGAAACTATTTAAGGTTTCTTCACTATTTTCTTGCCACAATAAGTTTTTGCCCTCGTGTTTTGTGTTGTGTTTGTTGTAATAATGGTTGCGATATCTGTATCTGTGTGCCATCTATCTCTCTCTTTTTTTCACAACGAACTTGCTTGGAGTTCGAAGGAAAACACAGCACACACTTTGTAACTCAATATTTTCTGAACCTCCAGTTAGCAGGCCTTAACTGACTATTCTGGGGAAAATCCGTGCACTATAAAATATCACAGATGTAGCGGTTTCAATCGTTGGTGGATACTTTTTGATTATTTAGTAGAAATAATGTAAATTCCAGTCCCCTTAACGAAAAAAGGATAATTTTATTACTTCAACTATAATGTAAAAGTTATACAAGCTATGTCATGATTCAAACATTTTTTGATAAATTTACTCCAATATCTATACCAAGTCCCCCGGTGGGTTAGCGGTAAGTTTTCGGATTTACAATGCAGGGGTTCAGTTCCCTCGGTGGACGCAGCAGATAGCCCGATGTGAATGCTATAAGAAAACACACACACAAACATCTACACCAAATTCAAAACAGGCTGTCTAACGTTCAGAACTTACTAACTAACTGCCTAACTGGGTGACTCACTAACTAATTAACTCTCTAACTCTGGTATTTGTAAAATCACCCCAAATCTCAGGAAATTTTAAACGTCACTTTTTTAAAGATTTTAAAGATCAGAAATTTCTAGCTCTTACACATCATCACTAAATTATTTAGAGCATACCTTGCAACAGCATTAATATTACAGTGAATGTTAAGTACTGATAAACTTATTAAGAGTATTAAACGTCGGAATTTTTGTTTTTCACTCTTATGCAGTAGTAGCACAGTGTGCCCTAAAAGAAATTATACTGATAAGGTACTAACTTGCATTGCTTTAAAAAAAAAAGCCTACCAATGGTAGGTTTGAGTTATATGTCTCAACTTTAAAATGTACTTTGAAATATTTACTGAACATAAATTATTATACATTTTTATTTATTATTTTCAAATAAAAACAACTATTCCTTAGCTACTGGCCTAATTTCCACGTGCGCGATAGCGTAAACATAACATTCTGCAAAGCTTGTGGGTGTGTCTAAAGAAACCAATCAAATCCTAACACGGAATATTCGCTTTCCACAATTCGTCATAAATGCCACACCTTCTTTGATTACAGTAGGATTTTACGTAATCATTTCTAGCTGTAGTTATGTGGCCCCGTAGTTGGCGTCTTACTGTAGTCGTGTGTGGCATGGCGATAGTTGGGGTTGTCAGGGCAGTTTCAAAGTCCACTAAGATAGGAATCCGATATATTTTAGGTACTACCAATGTTAAGAGTCCTTTCATCAGTTATCACAGTTCGGTGAGATTAAAGTCATCGCCAACGACTGTTGTTTCTCCAGACGCAACTGTAGATACAGCTCGGAAAAGCAATGAAGAAACCCCGCCAGAAAGAGATCCTTTAGACCTTACCTTTGAAAATACGCAAGCCGCATATAAAAGCAAGAAAACATGGGAGCTTGTTCGAGGTTTGCTTGTATTAAAACTGAGTTCTTATCCCTATTTAGTGGAGAACCACGAAAAGGTACAATTGCAAGTGTAATAACGATAGAAAAACAACTTATTTTTTGCTGAAGTTTAAATTAAACCTTAACATGTTTTAGGCTTTATTGTGGTTATACAATTTTATTTGATTGCGTATGTGATACTCGTGATACTAAATTGCTATTGATAGTGGCTACTGTAGAAGCATTATAATATAGCTTATATAGTTGATAAACATAATTTAAACCAAAGTAAACATTACGTCCAGTGTTTCTTAACACATACATAGGTGATAAATGTAAATATGGTGAAAATCCGTTTTTGTTTTGTTTTTCATGAGACTTTTCATTTTAGGCAGTGTTGTATTAACTTGTACTCATATTAATTATCAAAACAAGAAACGGGTTTCCCATAGTCCTCTATATAACTATTGGTATTACTAATTCCAATGAAATAATTCAAATGGTGTGTGTGTATATATATATATTGTGAAATATGTTTTTGTTATTTTAATGATTTTTATTCTAGTTTAATATTACCCACATTACAATAGGGTGAATCTTAAACTTCAAAGAGTAACGCTCCTCCTATTGCCCGAGTAATTCAGTAAATATGATGTGATACACTGGTTGTGATTTTTACATTAGTTTTAACTTAATTAAGCTTACGGAAGTTTAGCCAAAATTTGACTAATTTGGAATCGGTCTTCTAGTTGTTTTTTTCTTTTAGTTTTAGTCCTTTTTATTTATGTAGCCTAGATTCAGCTTAATTTTCGGGTTTTCTAACGCTGATTTATTATGTGTAACAAACTAATTATTTAAACGTTTTGCTGTCTCATTGATAGTGAGAGACGAAGCTTTGTACTAAATTGTAAGCCTATGACTTGTAAGTTGTATAACTTACACAGCACTTGACTAAAACTACTTTTGTAAAATAATCGCATGACTCACAAAAGCACCTATAACCTTCAGAGAACTAAAAAGCAGCGTCATGTGATTATCAGCCAAGTTAGATCCACAGTAGTGATTGTTAGGTTCTACTGTGTATCTTTTACTCAATACTAGTGGTAGTAATAGGTGTGGGTAAGACGTACAGTCACAATTAGTTATCTGTTATAACAAGCAGCATTGATGAGTTGTGAAAGTAGTCTGATGCAGCAGAAATAGTAAATGAAAGAATAGATAAGGTCTCTAAGCCATCACTTCTTTACTGAAATCCACTTTTAGATAACAAAAAGACATTCATAAATAACTAGAGACTGTTGCCCAATGGAGTTTTAGATCTGGCTTTAGGTGTAGAAAATGTGATAGTATAGTTTTTAGGTATATGTAACATACATAAAAAAATAAATGTTAATATTGCAATGTTGTAATGCCATGAAAATTTCAAAACATTGTTACTGTACAGGTATAATACTAGTAATTTAAAATTCTACATAAGTATGATGATGTATCTTTCTAAGGCCACAGATTGTTCTCAGAACTGTTATAGGTGGTTCTTAGAATTTATGATTATTCAGTTTTGAATGTTTTACTCGGAACTCCTTGACTTCTAGCGAAGAATATCAGCCATAAAAAAAAAAAAAAAAAAAAAAAAAAAAAAAAAAAAAAAAAAAAAACCC
>NW_013666205.1:42937-49114 GCF_000517525.1 Limulus polyphemus
TTCCATGGTGCAACATTGAAATTCCTGATTTTGCAATCTGGCCAATACACTGTAGAATAAACTTTAGCCAAATGTCATCAACATATCACACCAGCCTTTAGAGGCCAAATACTATTCAGCTTTCAAAGAAGGACAGATAAAATTTTGAAATATTTTTATACATGGATAAATTGTTGATGCTTTGATAGCAACAGGCTCAAAAAGAATATTAAAAGAAATCTGTTAGCATGCTACAGATGCTTTCCAAACTCTAAAATGTAAAATTTCACTATTTGCTTCTTGAGAAGCATTGCCTTAACTTATAAAAATAGTAAGTTTTCAGACCACTATTTGTAAGATAATAGATTCATTTCTGTTCAGAAATAAATGTATTATCCCACAAATAGCTGTCTCAAAACTTCATATCAAATGTAAAAGCTAGCACAAAAATTTAAGGGAAAAAGTATTTTTCCAAAATTTCATTTAACTTCGGAACTGCAATATATAGCATGAAATAGGTCTGTTTGGCTTGGTACAAATAAAATAACATTTAGTTACAAAAAAAGGGGTCTTTTGGTCCATCAAGGCTGTACCATCTAAACTAAACTTTAAAAAAAACTCCAACAGTGAAGGTTGATACCTTTTTTTCTGATGTCAACAATGTTTTTTTTTTCAGTATTATGACCATATCTATTAATAAGTACGATAGGTGTTGGCTTCACTGCAGTAATTTGTGACAAGAAAATGAAGAGAAACATAATCTATATATTTGACAAATTGATGGCAAAACCCACTATGAGACTAATAAGGTTTAGAAATAGCTTTAATGGATAACCAGGAAACCTTTATTACAAGTTTAACTCGGTAGCAAATGTATAAGATTTCAACAAGGTTTTTCATCATCAGGTACAAGTATTTTTCTGAGACTCAGGAGTGTATATACAGTATGAAATGAAAAGATCACATGACTGTAGTTTGCTTGTAATGGTTAAGTTAATGTATCATGACACCCGAGGATGCTGGTTTAGATCAAGACTCAAAAACAAAATTGATACTATTGTTTGTTTGTAATTATGCACAAAGCTACACAATGGGCTATCTGTGCTCTGCCCACCACGGGTATCAAAACCCAGTTTCTAGCATTGGATACTACTGAAACAACCAATAAAAAGAACTTACCATTAAATATAAAACTCCTGTCAGGTTGAAATTCACTCAGAAAATGGGCCCAAAATTAAAATCCCTACTAAGTGAAAATTATGTATAATCACACATAACAATGTGTAATAAATGCCTACAGTTTTATATCTGAGAAACTGGAAGAAAATTGGAAACTAGGTCCAATAATAAACAAACAAAAATAATGATATCATATTTTTAAACATGGTATATCTACTGAAAAAACTAATTTTATAAGATGGCAGCTATACAGTAAACCAACTATTTACTAAACATGGTCATCTGCAGAATTTTTTTTTTGGTGGGGGGGGGGGGGGAGCAAGGTATGAAGTTGTGAAGTGAATAAAAATAATGAATAAAGAAAGAATTTTGTGTTATCATTTTTCTGGTGGGGGCAAGTGCCCCCCTCCCTGCATATGCCTGTGTTACTATGTATTTACTTTGACAATTGTGCTCTAAATTTAAAAGATTATTCTGAATGTCTGCTGTTTGTTGTTTTGATTTTAATTTTACAATATATTTCTTTAGCTACTAGGTTTAGCTCAACGTATACTTGGGAAAAGATTATTCCAGTTGTTAATGAAGCTGACATTTTATGGACATTTTGTTGCTGGAAAAGATGCACAGGATATCAAACCAACCATAGAATGTCTTGGATCATTTGGAGTAAAGTCCATATTGGATTATAGTGCAGAAGAAGACCTAAGTGAGGAGGAAGCAAAGGAAGCTGAAATGGCGTAAGTAACTTATTCTTTCTTTTAATTTATTTCTGCAGTAAAAGCAGAAAGAGTTCCATATGGCACCCCACCCAAAAATTGTAGAATTGCCTGGATAAAAAAGATTCTGAAAAGGGTTTATTTTAAGGGGCGTATTAGAAAAATTGGGGCATGGCTTTGACAAGCATTTGTGTGAATACATGTGGAGAACATTATATTCTGATAAAAGTAACCTTTTTGATGCCTTTATACAAGACATTTGTAAAGTTTATTCCCAAGAAGATTGTACATCTAATTAATGAAGTAAGTGGTATAATAATGTATTAAAATTATCAGATCATACTATTAATATGATTTATTAATACATAAATATTACTTTGACGAATTTTTTTTTAAATTGAGTGGGGGTGCCATATGGAACTCTTACCGTAAAAGCTTTACTAGATTTATTTCATGCACTTGTCTTAAAAAAACTTGGAACTACTAAATTTTATAATACATGAGTTTCAAGGTGTGTTTTTATAAAGCCCATGTCTACTTTTTTTTTGTTTATTTGTTTGTATTCAATTTTTTAGATAAATCTTCCTTAGTTGCAATTTAATAAATGATAACCTACTTCAAATAGAGGGCACCAACAATACTGAGAACAAGAAGTAGCCTAACCTTCAGGTTTGAAAATGTTCATATTTGTTTAGGCATTTTACACTCTCATGTCTGTTTTATATAATCTGATATATACACACACACAATGTATAATTTATAATAAAAAAAAAACATCATAGGCTTATAGAACTGAGTTAAAGACGTGTTTTTAAATTGAGAAAAGTATTGTTACAGTAGTAAATATATCTGTTCCAATTTACATTTGTTCACTTCTCTGACCTTTGGGTTTAAAGTACGTTCTGGCTGTGATCACAGAATAGCTAGATGTTCGGCTAAGCAAAGCATATGTATAATTGAGTAACTTCAATAAACTTTGCAAAAAATGAAATTAGGAGTAGAAAAGTATGAATGATATCACCATATGCATAAGGGAGGGGTTATTGTAGATAGTAATATGCATTGCAGAGGGAAACTTATCTGAGTAATATATATCTGTCCTCGCTCAGAGTCCTATTTTGGACAAAATTGTTTATGTATAAAGGTTTTTTTATGTAAATGTTTATTTGTTTTTTTTTTATAGACACTTAGAGTACCAATACCATCAACCAAATAATCTACAGCTTATTAGACAATATCAGCAAAATAAATCCTGCATTTGCAGTGGTTTTGGGCCACTAAATTTTGAAGATGCTAAATCTTGATTTATTTTCAGAGTATAACGTTTGAAAATGATAAGTTGCTTTATCTAGCATGAGACGATTGCCAAGATATCTTTTGTCCTAATTGAGCAAATTGTCTTAAATTGTTATGTTCATGATGTGATTTGTAGTGACATTTTGCACTAGGGACTTTTTACTTTGCATCCTTTGATTTTCTTGGATGTTTTAATTCACTTTTGTGCCGTGTTTTAAGTATTATTGTGCTTAATGTGGAAGTAAAGATTTTGAAGTTTAATGCGGTTATATTTTACTTTTTAAATGAATAAAATAGAAAATAATGTATCATGGAAAATAGTGCACTTTATAAATTAACAATGTTTTGTTTTTAAAAAATACATCAATAATTAAACAGTCACTCTTAGATTGTTTAAAATGTTTCCTTTTTTTTTTAGGTCTTGTATATCAGCTGCAGATGAGACCAAAAGCAAAGGTAAAAAAAACGTTTTTTCAACTTATGGGAAATATTAACATACTCACAATTTAAAGAAGCCTGAAAGAACCTTACATGATGAATTTGATATGTTTTTTTTTAATAAACTTTCTCATTACTTTATGCAGTTGAAGTAAAGGCATATAACTGGCAAGAATTAAACACTCTTGGCATTTTCTGTGAACCAAATTGTGTAAAATACTTGTTTATATGTGATGGATTAAATCATTCATATACACATCATTGAAGTATATTCACATAATTTTATATTACGATGTTCCATTTTAATTTTTTTTTACATAGTGTAATCTTACTTTACATTTGAAGTATAAATATGTGGTTCTCTCATAAATTTCTTAATTTTTAAGTAATAATTTATACCAATGTATTTATATATTGTATAAATATACTGTATATTTAATGTAAGAAGACAGAAAATAATTGATTATTCAATCAGAGAATGTAATTAGAGTTTAAGATACCTTATTAGCCATTAAATTCCTAATCAAAATCCCCCCCCCCCAAATTAAATTGGTAATTTTACCACAAGTTTTTATATTATCTGTACATCAGTGACTAAATCTGTTGCATGCAAAATTGTAATAAGTTAATACTGCAATAGCAGTGGCCCTATCTGCCAAAATACCCAAATAATCTGTTGTATAAAACCATTTTTTGTACTTTTCTGAAAACTAGTTCATATATAATATGAAAAATCAAGTTGAAGTACTGTAACAGTACTTTTTCACTGAGGGGAACACTTTAACTCTACTGAGACAGATCTTCCTATCGTCATGGGTCAAAGGCCATGTCATAATGTTTGTAGACTCGCATTAAAAATTTCATTGAACTGCTATTTTATGTCAATAAGTTTGGTATCGAATTGTAGATTATAATTCAAATTTTAGTATTATACTTTAGTTAATTTCATAATTTAAAAGTAAATACTAAAACATAAACCTAAATATCAATTTCTGTGTGTTACATGGTATGTTGAATGCAGCATTGGTTCAAATTACATGTTTGTGATCTCTAAATACAAAGTCTGTGGTATCTTATGAATAAGATACCCAAATTACTTATATGGACAAGCTAGAATATAAGATAAGAACCTCCTATCTTTTCTGTTTTCTGAGATATTAATATATTTATTGAATCAACCAAAGTATCCCCACCCACATCTTCCATTTTTGAAAATACTTGCTTATATACACCTATTTCGCCAAATGATGTGTGTGTGTGTGTGTGTATATAACCAGTCAATAGCTCAGAATAACCACCTAATGGTTTGTTTACCCTCTGTATTTGTACAGGAAACTCTTCTTTTCACACTAGATTCCAAGTGTTAAGGTATGACCTTAGCGAGCTCGTAAAATAATATTTTTTTAGAATCAAATACAGCTTAGTTACTAAGCTTGATAAATTATAGTAGAATTCTATGGTATTGATATAGTAATTTATGATTTTTTTGTTATTTCAAAATGCATTTATAAAACCTTAACAAATTATTTTGTTTCACATCCTCCACATACAAAACTTGATAAGACTTAACGACTTGTGGCAAGCAGCGAATGAGTACAAAGTTTGTGACTAGAAGAGAGAATTATTTTCTATACTTCTTTATCTACTGTTCTATGTTTTAACAAAAATAATTGAAATTTAAGAACTTATTTGTAAATAGTAATAATGTATATACATGTATAATGTATTATAAAGGAACTGTGATTGTGTTTTATAAAATACTGGTACACTAGAACATAGCCAAGACAGGTCACTTTGTAAAAGCCAGTTTTATATTCTTGGATACAGTAACATGAGTGCACGTGCAACTCGTCATTGCACCTTCGGTAATGTTAGTCGGGCATGGCTGGAAGGTCAATAAAATAATAAATATATATAGATGTATAACGTTATGAGATTTAAGCTACTTAATCAAAACAAAGTATAATTCATATCTATTTCCTAATTTTTTGTGATGGTTACAGAGTTGGTCAAATCGACCAAACCCGTACAGAGATACAATAGTGAAATTGACAGATAAAAAAAGTTTGATAATTATGTGGAAGTTATAAAGATTTTGCATGTGAAATTTTAAAATTTTCTTATGCATAAAATTATTTTTAATCTTAAAATCAAAATTATTTTGCATTTTAAATAGTTAAAATTCGAAAAAAAATGCATGAGAAATACATATCATAAAAGGACGTGAAACTTAATAAAAAAAAACCTGATATTTTGCATATGAAAGCCTTATAATCTACAAACTTTTATGAAGATATGGTTACTTTATTTAAAGTATAGCATGAAAACTATAACAAGCACAAAATAGTTACGAAGTTGGTCTGTGGGACCAATCCCGCACTGGGAGAGTTAAAACAAGACACCCCATAGTTTTTACAGATCATTAGTTTATACTTCACCCAGGGCCTACCAGCACAGTTGAAAGCATAAGGGCTTATCAAACAAACTTAAATTATTTAGTAAAATACAATTATAACTTTTCTTTTTTTTTGTCATTTATACTTCCATTCCCGAAGATGAAAAATACTTC
>NW_013666205.1:49124-52806 GCF_000517525.1 Limulus polyphemus
CTCGAAACATGTAGAGTCATCAACTTTTTGAAGGCCATAGATAGGCCTAAATAAAATGTTTTTAATTGTGTACCAGTTTAACATTGGATATGAAATTGTTTGGAACTTCGTAAGAACTTTCATAAATACATGTGGTTTAAGAAACATAAACCCTGTTACATTTGATAAATTTAGTTCTTTTGCATTATGATCTTTAATATGTTGAAAAATTACATTAGGAAATGGTGAGGATGATGTTGTAACGTCGAAACATGTAGAGTCATCAACTTTTTGAAGGCCATAGATAGGCCTAAATAAAATGTTTTTAATTGTGTACCAGTTTAACATTGAATATTATTTATGATTTTAACTTTATACACAAGTGTCAAAATACTATAATTACAATATTTATATTCGTTCCAGATTTGAACTTCTTACGTTTTATGTTTTAGTACATTATTTTAAAATCTATAAAACCTTTTTATCATCCATAATATGCAAATTTTGTCTATTTTTAATTTTTGAATAATCACATACTCTCCTTATGGCTTCAAGTAATATACTAGACCCAAAAATAATATTTCTAAGTAAACCTAAACAATAAACGAGTATATAGTATATTTTTTTTTAAACTAGGATTTCATGTTTATATATGTACATTTGCTGTAAACTATCATGCCTGTTGGTGGTCACTCTCGTTCAGTCCAGCGCAAGCGTATTTGAACATTACTGTAGATATGATAGTCAGAAGGCTTTTTGGTATTTGAATATCATTTCTTGGAACTTCCAAACAAGATTATTTCAAAATATTTTCTTGTATTTTGTTTGACTATACAGATAAAACTAATTGCCACTACTAGCAAATGTATGTAATAGTTTACAATGCAGGTGGTTTGAATAACACTGCTTGACCCTGGTTATGTGATACAACCTGTTACAAGAGATTACCAAAGGATACAGACTCCATTAATTACAAAGAAAATCACTTTACAGCACACAAAAATTAGTCCTGGCCACATTCCTCTCGTTATAGGCAAGATTTATATTGGAATTTGAAACTTACACTTTTCAGTGTATTGACACCCTAACTGTGAGAATGTCATAACTTCCCCTGTATTATTGAGACAAATGTATTTAGTCTGTTTCACAACCAACATATGAGTTTTATTGTTGTCACTTGTACACCGAGTTTTAAAACATTTGCAAAATTTCAGAATAAACTTTTTATATATCACTTAGACTGTTTTAATTATAAAGCAATAACAGAAGATGTGTGGGTCTTACTACAAAGTAAATATAGTAAGAAGGAAAAATATAAAATTCTTACGAAGTACTAGTCATACATACAAATCACACAAGGTTATCATTCTAAATACTGAATCATATGTTTATTTTAAACTAAATATAAAATTATGCTAAATTATTGAACTTAAAACTACTAATTTAAATGCAAACGAATATAAAAATCACATACTCTTTCAGTTCAAAGTGCTAAGCCTAATTCATGTAAAGACCATGCACTTGGTACTCAATAGATCTTAACCCTAACATTCGTGAATCAACTTCTTTTCTAAAAATACATCTATTTTGAGAAAATTTTTCCATATAATGATTAATATCAATAGATATACGATATAGTGTGATTTAAGCTACTATAGAAAAATAATAAGTTGCATACATCCCATACAATTTTTCCAGAAACATTTTCTAAGGCTTAATAAAAGAAAGTACTGTTGACCACTACTAAATACAACCTCTACATAAGATTTCAATTACTATAATAAGTACCAATCATGTTCATATTGTAAAATCCATAGAACAACGTTTTGTCACGTGCTTTGCTTATCATCCTATGATTTGTCAAACGTGAAATACAGCGATGGTAATAACATGGTATTGAAATTGACATCTCGTCTAGGATTGGCTAAAAGTTTTACAGCTGAGGTTTAACACTCCCAGACACTGTTTTATAAAGAAACTAGGCTAGAAAAATGTTTAGATATCAATCATAGATGGCAGGACCAGTGTTAAAGTGCAAGGAAAAAATTTTTTTAAATGTTGAAAAAAACTTTTTTCTTGGAAAGTGCTTATTTATAGTCTCAAACGTATTTTGGTATTTTTTTTTATAAAACTTCTCTTTAAACATCATTAAATAATACAATTTATGACAAATAATTGGACGTTATGTTACTATTTAGAAAAATAAAATCTGAAATCCAATAAATGGTAAGTTCTCTAAAAAATTTTTCAATTCGCAAATGTGCATTTGCCCTCACGATAAGACAAGATGAGCCCGGTAAATAAGGGGGTTAAATTCATCTAGTTGGTTGATAAAATTATTAAATGGTTCAGCATTGTATAGGTATCACTTTTATAGGACAACTCATTTTTGTATATGCGAGAGAAATCCTAAGTTTTAATAATGGAAATGAAATTTACTTTTGTTGATGTGATTACTAATCTCAGTAGTCATGTGTGTATGATGATGGGTTTTTAATGCTCACTTATTCAAGTGACATTAATATTTTTATTTATTTAACTATAAAACATGCTAGTTAATGAATCTAATTTTCTTTGTTAAGGATTAATGACACCTACAGATAGAATAATTAGCTACTACTACACACCAAATTGTTCACAATAATTTCACATTAGGATTTAATCCAATGGTTGTGCTTGAATATTTTAGATACTGTTAGAGCAGGATAAATCCTCAAAGTAAGATAATGATGGTGGTTTATTTTAAGTCTTAAAAAAGGTAGTATACTGCTCATTTAATAAATGTTTTAAGTCAGTTATTGTAAAATTAAATTTTGATAACTCAAAATGAAAGGAATCAAATATTCATATTTACTGTTAGCTGCTGTATGATATGAACATTGTAGACTAACCTTTAATACATACTTAACTTTACTATATGCAGAATGTACATTAATTTTCACTAAATGTAAAATGGTGCTAACTTTTATCTTGTAGACCCATCACGCATGAAGCAGTTTCAGGTTTATGAACAGTTTGCTGATCGTCGTAAATACAATGTGACTGCAAGGACTTACTTTTACTTAAGTGAAGCTCAGTGCGAGAGAAACGTAGACACATTCTTGAAGTGTATTGATGCTGTAGCAGGTATGTATACACTTAAAAAGCACATAATAAGAATGTGTGAAATGTTTTTAAAAAGTACCTTGAAGTATAGTGAACAATTTTAAGATCTTTCTGTGGTTTATATGATGCTCATGACTGTTTTTTTTTGGTTCTGTGTTTGATTCTTACTTCTGATCAGTCCCATGTGTGGCTGATCTTTCATCCCTGATTCCATTTCGTTTCAAAGTTTTTGATTTTACTTAAATTATTTGCTCAGTTTCTGGTGTTGTGTAATTCTTTGACCTGTGGAGTTTCTATAACTCATGTTCCTGAGCTCTTTATAAACCTTGGCAATTTAAAGATCTTTGTAAGAATATTAAAATCTTTAGAGCTAATCTATTGGAGCTTTTCATTCATAAAATATTGTTTATTTTCTTTAAAACAACTCCTGTGATGTTTATGCTTAAGAATAAGAATTGTGTTAAAACTGGAAATGGAAATAGCTTCAAGTACAGATTAAAATTATAATAAAAAAAATATACAATAACAATTTTATATTCATTTAATATACAGTTTGGATGACTTTTCAAGAACTTAGCAATTTTCTAAGCATTACATA
>NW_013666205.1:53301-61707 GCF_000517525.1 Limulus polyphemus
TTAGCTCAGCGTGTGAGAAGTTTTAAATACTTTTAGTAGGTGCTAAGATGGACTGTTAGGCCTTTTATTAAGATTTGTTTTTAGATATATAAGATGCAATTTACATATTTAGACACTTATTTCATGTGTGTTAAGATCAGAGTAAACTACAATATGAACTGAGAAGTATGTATAAAGCATTTGTTGATATAAATTTACTTATCGCAATACATTAGTACTAGGCCTACTGTATTTTTTTAGTGCTGCATTTGATATCTAGTCACATAGAAAATTTCAGAAATTATTAAAGTGTATAATAAGGGACTAAATATAGAATTAAATGTTAAAAATATAATAGGCTTAATACTAATGTGTAATGACAAGTAAATTTATTATAATCATGTTTTACCAGCTTCAAAATGTTGTTCACACTATAACAACTTATTGTTTAGTGTTTATTTTCTATTTAAAACTGACATTAAAGCCCTGGGTGAAGAATATTCTATACTTGTACTCAATACCATCAGTATATTATATATGAAAGAAACTATAGTTCTTTGTTTGTTCATGTCTGTAATGTAGTTCTTTATTTCTAATATTTAAATTTTTAGATTGCTGCATAATTACCCCCAGAGTAAAAAAAAATAACTCCTTTTATTTTCTCATACATTTTACTTGTACGCAGTAAGCCTTTTTTTCTTTAACCCTAAAATTACCAATCTGTTTTTATACCACGATTGACTTTCAGATGTTTGAACACATTGAATAGTTTTTATGATTTTGTATTGCAAAAACAATTAGTTTAAAGAACTGACTAAAAATTGATCAAAATCACTCATTTTTCGACAAAAATTACCACAATGAGTAATTAGTGGGATTAATTGCAATATTGATGGTATTTTTGTATGACTCGTGTTATTAAAGATCCTGTAACCAACAAAGTCATGGACTTTTAAGAAATTTGGAGCATAAATAGTTTAGAAAAATGTGCTTAAAAAGATGATGAGGCCACATTCTGCTTTGGTGGTTCTAATGTTAACTATTTTTACTATACCAGATGATGAATAGGCTATTGTTCCCAGTTTTACCTCCTTCATAAGTAGCTTTTCATAATGATGCTATGGTAACCTGCATGTATGTAATGTGATTTAGTGGGAGATTGTGCTGAAAAGGCTAAATCATACAGCTTGCTTCTGAGATAGCAGAAGTGCTTGAAAAAATAAACTAACTGAGGAAATACAGTAAATATGTACCTTCAAATTTAGATTTCATAATATGGAATAAGTAAGTTACTTTTCAGTTGTTTTTTTAAATTGTGTGTTTGAATATTTGGAATTTGGTCTGTTAGACATTATGCTCTCACCAATTGCATAAGCAGTAACGCACGTTGTGTAAGCTTATTACTAGTTTTAGTGCAAAAGTTGACTGAACTTGTTTAGTAACCAAATACACTGTTTTCCTGCAGTGGTGATAAAATATTTTCATATTTTAAACTGAATCATTTTCCTCCTCTGACATTACCCACCCCTTACACTACTTGAAATCTGTAGGGTTTATGAAACCTAGGTAATATAATTAGGAAATCCAGATCCCATTTTCTTATTTCTGCGGCCTTTGTAATTTATCTTTCCATGCTTAATATTATTTCTTCTATAGCTGTATTAAAATTTGTTATTGTGAAAGAATTGGAACAAAGGATCACAAAAAAAAAAAAAATTGTGTAGATTTCAAAAGAGCCAGAAACTCAAGAATTTTCAAATAGTTAACAATTCTTCTTTAGGAGTAAGCCACATAATCATAATAGGACAGTAAATTAATATATGCATTCTTGTTCGTCTTCTAGTTTTTTTACCTAATGAGGGGAGGAGTTGATCAAGTTCTTTAACACACGAGTTTAAAGTGAAAGACATGTACTCTTTTTCTTGTTATTTCTGTTTTTGTTTATTTAAATCATTATATATAGAAACTTTTTTAAAATACTATTCAAATTGCTGGTAAGAGAGGGAAAAAGATAAATGGAAAAAACTAGCATGTACAACAAAAGAAAAACACCCAAGCCCATTTATGTTTCTCATAATGAATTATTCTGTTAATCTACTATGTAGTCAATATTCAGATTTCATACTATTCACAACTTATCATACTTTTAGCAAAAGTTTATAAAATAACAAACATTCTAGGAATTTTCTTTTACACCATCCACGTATTGCCTATGCTTGCCAAGGAATATTTACTTGCATATTCCCAATATATGATGGTCACTGTAACAATTCATGCACGTTTCTGCTGTGTGCTGAATTCATGCATGTAGTATTGATTTTGGAGGAGTTGGACTCTCTCTCCTGGTACTTAATACAGATAGGGTTCATAATTAAAGGATTTATGGTAATTATAACTTTTCTCTTCAATCTTTAAGTGTGTGGATGTGAGAGCATGGATGGACTCGGCACAGCAAATGGTGGAGTTAGAACACAATGATGATTTTCCAAAGGTTTTATTCACTTATGTGTATGCCATTTCTTTGTTTCTCATCAACTCTCAGGGGCCACTAAGAGCACAGGTCTGGCAGCAATCAAAATGACGGCATTGGGCCGACCTCAAGTACTGGTATGTGGTAATTCTATCAAAGATAGTTGTTGTTGCTCAGAAATGGTTCATATTTATTTTTTGCATTATTCTAGATAAAGGGGCTTGAAATAAAGAAAATCTAAGAGAAATGGTTTTGTTTTGAACTTAAAAAAAAGTTTTAGTGAACAGTTAGCAGTTATAAAATGTTTCAGTTACTCTGCATGTCTATGTTAAGCACCTGCTGAATCTCTTTTCTGAATACTCTTAAGTGTATTATGACATTTTTGTATGTACAAATCATATATAATTATGAAACAACTGAAAACGAAATTTCAGTAAAGCAGGCAAATATATAAAAAAAAAAAGTTAATTGCAATAAATTGGTAGATTTTTTTTTAACTCTATATAGATGCATACATATACAGAGTAGGCCATAGCAAATTCTCCAGTAATAGGAAATTAAAATACAGTGATCATTTCTTCATGATTGAGCTGCTTTTGCATGAACATTGAATCAATTTAAATGTTTGAAATTCTCGCTACTATTTTCATTGCATGTAAGCATAAAAAAAATAGTTGCATGAAATTCAACAGCACAGATTAATATCCTTAATGCCTTTATTGAAGACTTGCTATGGCACACCATTGTGTGTGTGTGCATTTATTGTGTATAAGGGCTTTTACAAATTCTGTATGTTTGTTTGTGTACAACATAGTACATATGACAGTTGTTATTAAAATACCACTGTGTATTAGTTCAAAAAGACTTGAACACACACGAGTTTTGTCACCTTGTGACACTCAAAATATCAAATTTATGTTATGTTTGTTTTTCCTTTGTTGTGTATGTGGATTATAATTTTGGTTTTTTGACATACCAGTAAGTTTAAACATATTAAAAAAGAAATATTGAGTAGAAATTCCTAATATTACCATTGTGTTGATTTATTTACTGGTTTTTCTATTTCTAAGCAGGGATGACTACAAAATTAAATTTTCATATCAAACTTATTTACGTATTTTGAGGTAAAAGCTTGTGTTTGTTGCCTGACAGTTTTATTCTCAGATAAATAACTTTTATATAAATTCTTCATACAGATTCAACTCTCTGAGGTGATTGTTAATACACGAAAGTACTTCAAGGAAGTCACAGGAACTCAGAAAAACATGATCATGAGTAATGTAAAGCCATCTTACATAGAGCATAAACTTGACGATATGCATGTAAATACGCATCAAGATGAAGTTGTAAAGTGGTTACAGCAGATGGACTATGATAAAAAAGGGTGAGTGGTACAGGAGACAAAGTAATAAGTAAAAATTGAAGTTTTGAAAATTTTGGTTTGGATTTCTTTTTTTACAGCTCAAAACTTGCACATCGTGTCTGTTTTGTTTTTGTGTTTCTGCTAAGACTAAGAAACAACTTTTTTACTTCTAAAATTCCTTCCTTGTATTAAGTATTGACATGACTGTAGAGGCATTGATATAACTGTAATCATTTTTTCTTAATTAGAACCAGGTTTTGCTCTAGAATTTGGTATTAAAATTGTAGCAATGAAAACTTGTGACAATCCTACTTTAAAGATAAAGTTAAAACCTCTGATTTAATGTTTAACTTGTATTTGGATACAAACCTCTTTTTTGTGTGTGTGTGTATGTTTAGGTTTGTGTACACATAAAACTTTTTACCTTTTTTCTTTTTTTTTAAGTATTGTACAGAAGTTGTTACTGAATCTCAAACTTTTCTATTTGTAGTATTGTATCACGTTTTTGAAACTTGGTGCCTGGAAACTACCCTACTTTCAAAAGTAAAACGAAACCATCTCTATTTTATGTTGCTCTGGTATATATGAGATAAACTTAGAAGTAGAATGGATTACTATCCTGATGACGGCATGTTGCGTATGTGCTTTAATTGACTAACAATATCATTTGTTAACTAAACATGGTAGTGAATATTAGGTTGTCTGATCTGTGTATTTTGGCAAGAGGAGAAAATTTAAGAGTAACTAAAATTTATGAAAGGTTTTTAACTCTAAAAGCTACTATTTAGAAAAAAAGTGGAAATTTGACAACACTGAAACATTCAGACTTATTAATCTTTTCGTAACATTACCAAAGTTGTTGTTGTTTTCTTGTGGTAAAACTTGAGATTATTGAAGGAAGTTACACATGTTCACTGTTCTCAAGAAATGCAAATAAGTATATGATGTTGTATTAATTATTTTCACAGATTGATGAACATATTTTCCTGGAGTGACTTGGTGGATATGAACTATGTGTTGTCTGAGTTGTTTAAAGTTCCTAGTATCAAGGTCAGTTTTATATCTGCCAGCACACTTTAAATATTATAGTAATTTATTTATCTAGCATTGTTGCTTCTATATCTTTTGTAACAGTTAATATCTGTCCTATAAGTAAATCACTTATGACATTAGTAATATTGAACTGTGTGTAAAAACAGTATTACTTCTTGGCAAAGTATAGTAATACGAGTGGCATTTTGTTCATAAGCAATGTGATCTTTGTGATATTGCTACGACCAAATATAATTATGCTTTAATGATAATGTGAACCCTAATGAAGCCAATCTCTCTCTCTTTGTTTATATTTTATTCTGTAAATAATACTTAAGATATATGTATTAGCTGTACTGTGCTTGGTTTGAAGTACAAGTAAAATTTAACCATTCTGAAATATAATTTCCACTTAAGTTTTGTATGATGCATTGCTTAAATGGTTATTTTAAAGTGTGTGAGTGATATTTTATACCAGTTATATACTGCATAAATCAATACAGTTAAGATGCAACACATTTATTCTTTCAGTTAAGAATTTTTCTGCGTGTTGATATTCTCTTGATTTCAACCAACTTTCAAGTAAGAATGATCCTAGTTAAGAATCTTGCAAAGGTTAATGTTTTTATATTCTATTCCAAAATTACATATTTTTGCTTTAGCCATTCAACAACAAGCTTCTTTCTTCATAATACAAGCCCTTACAGAAATAATGTTAGAAATAATAAAACACAAAAAAGATCATGTAGTATTAAATACAGATAAAGATTTGGGGAATATTTCTGCAAGAATGTGGATTGATCTCCTTTAAATGGTTTAGCATGAATGTATGAAAAATAACATACAGGTCAATGACCTACTAACAAGCTATAAATACTTTGGCAATTGTCTTGTAATTAACTCCTGAGGATGACGTTGTAACTTCGAAATATGTAGAGTCGTCAACTTTTTGAAGGCCCTAGATAGGCCTAAATAAATTGTTTTTAATTGTGTACCAGTTTAATGTTGAATATTATTTATGATTTTAACTTTATACACAAGTGCCAAAATACTGTAATTGGTTAAGCAGTCTCTGGTTGCTACCTCATTGTTCCATACTGAATATAAGTTCCTGTGTCTATGTAAACTATCTGTACTGGATGATGAAAAAACCTTACCGAAACATTGTAGATTTGTTACTATGTTAAACTTGTAATACATTTTCCTTCATTACCCACACAAGCTGTCTCTGAAGTTTACAAAAATTGTTTGCTTGCTATTTTATCTTTTTCTTACCAAAAAAGAACAAATGTTGGATTTTCTTTGGTTACTCTTGAGTATCAAGAATTCAGACTGCATTCAGAACAGGGTGAGATTATAGTTCATGAAATCTGTTGTTTTGGTAGTTGAGCAGGCTGCTCATTTCTGTTTTTTCTTTAAAAAAAAGAATATGGTGTCTACATCAACATAATGAATCAAAGCATAGTTCTTAAACTGTCCTTGAATGTTTTAAAGACAGTCAATAGAACTAGTCAGTTTTGCATCAGAACAAGGTGTCATTCCCTCGAGGGCTATTCAGGTTATTTCGTAATCCTGTGTAAAGCTGTTTCATAAGCTTGTGAATATATTTTTTGGAATGTCTCATCAGCTTGCAGATCAAGGTTGAACATTCTTAGCACCTCCAACATATCTTGCATGAACTTAAAGAACAGCAGTGAGGACTAATCTTTTAAAAGTTGTTTGAAGAGCCTCACTCTGCCCAGCATTTCTGCACTTGATGAAATTCTTCAACGTTCTTAAATGGAATAAACAGGGCTTTCTGAAGATGGTCCATCTATTGTGCTTTATCAAGGTTTTGGAGGTAAAATGGTTTTTATCTCAAGACCTTTTCAATTTTCTTGAGCTCTCTTGATGTCTTCATGCTCTAGTATTTTCATAATTTCAGGGCTGAACGATGCACACAGATGCTCGATCTTCCCCAAAATTAGAAATTTGTGCATCTAGTATATAGAAGGACAGGTGTAGTGATTTATTACAGATGAAATGATAAAAACAAGACATGATGTTGAAATCAAGATAAACATAAAATCTTTGTTGAAGCAAAGTACATGGCAACTTGTCTTCAAGTGGTAGGACTATTGCAAATATAAGAACTGTAAATAAATGAAAAAAGTTGAACTGTATTTAAATAAGGAGAATGAATAAGAGTTAACTAAATCTAAGAATGGAATAAAACACCATATGACATAATCAGCATGCGTTAGTGGAAAAAATACACAGTGTAAGGTCTTCCCAAGTGAGTTCTATTCCACTGAAACTGAAGATGAACTGCTTTCCTCAAGAGCTGGAACAAATCTGATGTGAAACTGCCAAAACTTCTTCACAACAATACACATTCGTTCTATATCTTAC
This sequence comes from Limulus polyphemus, assembly GCF_000517525.1. NCBI lineage: Eukaryota > Metazoa > Arthropoda > Merostomata > Xiphosura > Limulidae > Limulus > Limulus polyphemus. Next base: position 60,537 of record NW_013666205.1, read on the forward strand.
CAATCTGAAAATAAACAATGGAATAAGGAAATATCTCTGCTTCAAGTGATAGTCTCAAGGTTTCCTCCATATACAGATATGACACAAACATGACTATCCAATGAAATAGCAGATAAGCTTCTTGACTGGTCAAGCAAGAAAAAGTAATACCTTAGGCTAAATTTAACACATGACCTCAACAGATTGGAACATTCCAAGTTGGAACTTAGAAAAATATAAATATTTTATATATTGCAAATGCATACTAAAGGAGAGCAGTGTATGTAGTATTTGTGTGCTTCAGTGGTATCATTCATAGAAACCTCTTGGCATATGTCTAAGTTCTGCCATTCTTTGATCCTGTTTTGAAGTTGCTAACTTAATTTTGAAGAAGGCAAAGACAGTTTTATTATTTCAATTGGATTTGGGACTTGCATATTGAATTAATGATTGTAATGTCAGAGAAATTATTGTGATTTGAATTGAATGAATGAATGAATGATTTAATACATAAATTGATAAATGAACAAGGGGCAATGAAAGAGAGCTTGTTGCAAACTATGTCATATGTTATATTAAATAGCATGGTGACTTTGTCACTAATCTATGCTTTCTTTTTCTGACAGCAACATAAAATGGTGTGGCCTAAGGTCTTTCAGATGGAAGTTTAGCTTTTCAACAGCTATCATTGTTAATATATTTTTCATGTTTGAGAGAACTGCAAGCCTAAATTTGCTGTGCCTCACCACCATTACAAATTTATTATGCAAACTTTGAAAAATAATGTGCAGGTTTTGCAAAACATGATGATGTAATGTTTTACATCAAACTCAAGCGATATGTAATCAGTTTCCAATTTTTTAAAAACCTTAACTTGTGCTGAGTTTAGGCTAAAACTTTTAAGCTTTAGATCTATTACTATTAGAATCAGCTTTCTGTAGCATCATACTCTTTTCTTTTCCTAATTATAAAATTAAAACTTGTGAATGACATGGTTTTCTTTTTCTGCTAAGTTAAAATAATTGTGTTTTTGATAGAAAATCTCAATAGCTGATGATGATACAAACTCTTATATAAATATTCCCATAGTAACAACTCATGTGGATTTAAGATTAGTTTTAAAATCCACACCACGCATAAAAAATTCTTCCCTACTAAAGATCTTCTCCCCATTCCTTATTGTTCTTGGCTT
>NW_013666205.1:62324-75501 GCF_000517525.1 Limulus polyphemus
AAGTCTAAAGAGGTTATACTTTCATTGTACAGGTCACTGGTTAGGCCATATTTGGAATATTCTGTTCAATCTTGGGCTCCTTACCTCGGGAAAAACATTGAATTGTTGGAAAGGTTATTAGAATGAAGGGGTTGTGATACGAGGAGAGGTTTAAATCTCTCAAATTGTTTTCTCTTGAAAAATAGAAGAGTTAGGGGGGGATCTGATTGAGGTGTTTGAGATTGTAAAGGGAATTCATGGTGTTGATGTATCATATTTATTGACATTTAACAACGAGAATAGTAGGACTAGGGGACACAAATATAAATTTTGGCAAGGTAAGAGTCATCTTCAGCTAAGACAGTTTTACTTTTATAACAGGGTGGTTGGTCTTTGGAATGGGTTGCCTTTGGATGTTGTGGAAGCAGTAAATTTAAATGAGTTTAAGAAAAATGTTGACAAGTATATGAATGAAAAGGGCTAGGTTTAAAAAAAAATTTATTTTATTTTTTTAATCATTTTAATTTAGTTTTGAGGATGGAGCAGCCGAGATGGACCAGTAGGTTCCATGTTATCACAAAATATTATGTTATGTTATAAATGTGCTTTCAGTAGTTTTAAATTTGACACATGACTTTTGTCATGTAACATATCTTATTGCAATGTCCAAACTTTATTGTAAATATGAAAAAAAAATAGTGTATTCCTTAAAGGCAGCAAATTATTAACTGGGCAGTAGTATATTTATTTGTAGTGATGAAAGATGAGTAAAAGTGTTAATTGTGGCTTTAAAAAAAGGTTTATATTAATATGACTACAGAAATGTCATCAGAAAACTACATGATTAATCTGAATGCTGTACTTATTATGCAGTCCATTCCCATGTAAAATTACTTATAAATTAGAAAGAAAAGTAATGTATTGTAAAGTTATTTTTTGCAATTGTAATTTAAAAGGGAGTAGTTAATTTTCACCTCATTGCATCTATGTGTACGAGATATAGTAAGGCCTAAGAAAATAATTTAATCTTTGTGGATACTTTTATTTACGATTTTTCTTTGATTGTTGGTCTCAAGGTCAAGAGGAGGATCTTTGTTTCTTGCATTAAGACATTTATTAAGATAGAAATTAAGATTTTCTTGCTATAACAGAAGATTCTCTTTATCCTAAGGAAAAGACATTTAACTTGAACTTATTCATTTAGTTACTGAAGAGTTGAAGCTTACATGGTCATCCTCGGTTAATATTGAATTATACATGTACCTTTTAAAATAAATGATTATTTAACTTGCATTAAACTTATACAAGAAAACAAAAGACTGCTATTTGTCTTTTGAGGTTTTAAAAGTTGTATACTGTAAAATTTATATTTGCTATAACTAGAGTGGTATTTCTCAACATTAATTAAGAGCACATTGTATTGATAAAATCAGAGACTTCAACTGACGACTTAATATTTCACTGTCAGTTTTTCAATTGTTTCTTCCAAGGGAAATTTTGAAAAGTATCAGATATTTGATTGTACAAATCAGAAAATTAAACCTGCATTTTTGTCGAATTGGTTTTCACTAGTTAAGGTTTCACGATGCAGAGCTTGTTTGTACATACGTGTATGTCTTCATTTCAAAGTTCTTCTCATCAATATTTTAATACATTAGACTGGACGAATGGAACCACTGATACGTGCCTTGACTGATGAAGAAGAAGAAATGTTTAAAAATATGATGAGGCGTTTACACTACATTGCTCAAGTAAGTATTACACTGCATCTACCTCGCAGTAAAGCTTGTCAGTAGCCTGCCTCTAGATTAATGGTTGATTGCTTTTTTACAAAATTTCTGCCATTTTTGTGTGTGCAGTATTGGTTAATTAGACAAGAGCTACGTTCATTATAGAACTAATGTATGGTAATTCAGGAAACTATTTTTATAAGAACTTAGAATAACTTTGCTGTTGATCTGTTGCAATTTCTTGGGCAGTGAGTCAAGACAACAGTGGGGGGAGGGAACAACCCTGGAGAATGCACTTTTTTATTGGAAGCCATTTTTACTAAATGAATTTAAATTTTGTTCCTGTTTTAATAGGTTGCCAGAGAGAAGGATGTACGAGTTATGATTGATGCTGAACAGACCTACTTTCAGCCTGCTATCAGTCGTATTACAATGGAATTAATGCGCAAGTATAATAAAGAAAAAGCAATAATTTTCAATACATACCAGTGCTATTTGAAGGTATGAATAAATATTTGAAATGGATGTTTCATTGCAAATGAATTGAATAATAGTATTTTACTAAACCTTAATGTGAAATATTTAAAATACATATTCCAAGCAGTAATTCATACTAGGAAATATTGTAATTAATTAATAAACAGAAATTTATTTCTCTTGAACCTGCTCAGAACCAGTATCATTGATTTTCTTTCTTAAATTATATATAAGGTTATTGGATATAGCTATCTGAAAATGGGCTGCTTAACTATAAAATCGTTTTTTTTTTCTTTTTACTAAGCAGGATAACAGTATATAATATGTGTGTGTGTGTGTGTGTGTGTATAAGGTAAATTTCCACCTTGTATAGACACCTACGTACAATGGTTTTTTTGCCTGGTGAAATTTGTCAGGATGACGTACTGGTACCTTTTATTGAATATATTGGGATAGTCATGGAATGGGATGAGGTGACAACTGGAAAAGGTTGAAGAAAATATTAGAGAGATGGAACTTTTCTCCCCATAAAAAAAGACACTGTGTGTGTGTGTGTGTGTGTGTGTGTGTACACATTGGGGGTAGAAATTTACCCTTTAAATCAACACGGGCTTGGTCAGTTTGACCGACCATAGGATCTCTTTCTACTCGTTTAAATTCTTTGCATATTTAATACTTCTAACTTTCAATATAGTGTGTGTATCTTCACGAAATTTGGAAGTCTTTCAGTTAATATTATAAGTCTTTCACATACAAAAAATCATATTTTTTAGTGAAGTATTTTTAATAAAATAAAGATTTTTCCATGAAGATATTGAGTATTTGTTTTGAATAGTTCATGTGCAAAGTAATTTTCATGTTAAAATTAAAAATACTTTTCCTCATCTAAAAAAATCCCAAATTTCCTTTGTGTAATCCCTAAAACCTCCTAAATGCATTTTCAAACGTCTTACTCAGTAAAACTTTATGGTTTATCTGTTATTTTCTTTACCCTATCAAAATAGAATTGGTCAAAACGACCAACCTTGTAACCACCAAAAAAAATTTAAATAAATCTAAATTACCCTTTTTTTTTTTTCTAGAATGACTTCAAATTGTAACATGAAACTACGTTTATTTATCCTAAGTAGCTCTAAGTTCATAACAGTATACATCTATTTATAATGAAATTTTATTGTTTTATTGCTCTTTGAACTGTGTCTACTATCTACTATCTAACTACTATCCGTGCCATTATAAGTTGTATATTACTTGGGGACCCTCTATATTTACATATCAGTATATGTTCTTATCTCTGTTTTTAACCCTTTCCATATAGGTAGCAGTCAAAGGACATGTCATCATGTTTTGTAGACTTGCATTCAAAATTTTATTAAACTCTATTTTGGCATAAAATTGTAGTTTATAATTCAAATTTTACTGTTACAAATATTGATTTTTTGTGTATCACGTGTTACATCATCTTATGATGTCCACAATACAACATTTATAGTTTTTAATGAATTGGAAATTCAAATTACAAATATTGATGATCTATAATATAAAATAAGAACCTCCTACCTTTTTCTACATGCTGAGATATCATTATATTTAGCAAACCCACCACAGTGGCTCCACCCATCGCTTTATCATTTAAATATACATGTTTATAACCAAATTGAAAATGCTCATTTTGAACTATGTAATCCTATCATTCTTCCTAAAGAATTTACGTGGGTAAAGCCTGTTATAACCATTGGAGAGTTTGAAGTGTGATGCTCAAGGTAATATTCCAATCAGAAATTAAATTTGTTTAGAACCACATACAGCTTAGGAAACTTGATTAATTTCTATGGATTTTTGTGGTATTGGTATTGTAGTTTATAATTCTCTGTTATTCCAAAATGCATATATAAAGTCTATAAAACTTAAATTTTTTACATCCTCCACGTGTGAAATTCAACGAAGCTTGGCAAGTCAATGCACGAGTACAAAATAACTTTAACATTGTAAGTGGTAGAGTTCATTGTTTTTTATATATATATTTTTAATTTACTGTTCTGTGTTTTAAGAAAATATCTAAAAATGAAGAATTTCTTTGTAAATAATATTAATATATATACATATGCAATGTATGGTAACTGAAATTCCACTATTTTACAAAATACTGGTACGCTAGTACAAAGAGTAAGACTAAGAGATTTAGCCAGTTTTATGCTATTCAGTACAATAACGTGAGCTGCACGTACGCTTTGTGGTGTGATTATTAGACACGGTTTAAAAGTCAATAATAAAGAAAAAAAAAGTTAATAAATATAATAGATATATACTGTTATGAGTTTTAAGCTATTTATAACAAACAATTAAATTGTTATTGGTTGGATTAATCTCATGAGACCTGGGTGTGATCAGTTTGATGCACCTGCACTGTGTACACTATTTATAACTACTGCTTGAAATAGTTTGAACTTTCTATTAACTTTTTAGATTTAGCTTCTGCAAATAAAATGTCTTTTTCTTGTATGTAATGTTTGTATGTCGTCACAACTTTCAAAATTTGAAAAATATTCATTGTAGTATGTTTTATGAAACAGTCATTCTAGAAAGAAAAAAAAGGATAATTTGGATTTATTTCCTAATTTTTATGGTGGTTATGAGGATGGTCAAATTATCCAACCCTGTATAGAGTTAGGGTAGTAAAAATAAGCTAAAATATGAAGTTTTTTCTGAAAAGAAAAACGTTTGATATTTATTTAAGAGGTTTTAGAGATTACGCAAATGAAATTTGAAATTTTTCAGACGAAGAAAGGTCTTTTTAATCTTAAAATTAAAACTGCTTCACGTGATGGATAGTCAACATTCTGAAAGCAAAAATTCATGAGCAAATCTGTAATTAAAAAATACTTTTTTTGTTTTTCTATGTGTGTGTGTGTGTGTGTGTGTGTGTATATGTACAAAAGCTTTATAATGTTTACTGATAGTCTGCGAAATTTTATAAAGATATGCATATATTATCAAAAGTTATAGCATGACTAATCTCATGGTTACTTTAGTGGTTACATGGTGAAATGCACTTGCCTGTAGTCAAAGAGTTAATACAGGGACTGCCAAAAGAATTGTAGGGATTTAAAACAACAGTAATTGACAACAAAATTTGTTGGGTTAATTTGTGTTTGTTATTTATGAAACTTTAGTACAATAAGATTTCTTACAACCATTAAGTATGAAAAATAATATCTGGTAAGTGTCCACCAAGAACTGCTAAACACAGGTGTACTAATAAAGATGAAACCTTCCATTGCAGAGATTAAAGTTTTATGCATAAAGCCATTAATATCTGCCTTTATGCTATCTTTCAAATCCTGTAATGTCCATGGCTTGTTGACATGCACTATGTCCTTTTAAGTAACCCCACAAAAAGAATTCTTCTGCTGACGGTTTATATATCCATTATGAGAAATTGCTCTGTTTGGAAACAGTTCGTGCAAAACTGCCATTGTTGCTCATGCTGTGTGACAGGTGGATCCATCTTGGTGAAACCACAATTCCCATTGATGCCATGCTCAGGAAGAGCAACTTTAACACAAGTGCTTGAAGGTATGCTCTATGAGCAGCAGTGATGGTGCATTCAATTTTTGAATATAGCTCAACAATAAGAGATTGCTGTTCGATTGTTGGCCTGTTCATCATTACAATTCAAACCTTTAATCATCATTCTGTCCATAACAAACAGTATTTTTCAGTAACGCTTTGGAAAAGTTAACTGTATAAAACTCCTACATTTCTTTTGGCAGACCCTGTATAAAGATCTCCTCTAATATACTTAAAAACAAATGTTTAAGTTCTTAGCTTATATTTGATTTTTAGGAAGCCTACAACAACGTTGTTCTTGACCTTGAACTAGCCAAACGTCAGGGTATCTTTTTTGGGGCTAAACTTGTTCGAGGGGCATATATGGAACAGGTAAGGATTGACTTTTCTGTATTCAAACAAGAAAATATTAATTTGAAGACATTCTCATGAATGATCAATATATTTATAACTAATATACTGATAAAAAAAATCAGATGTATTCAGTTCTTTATTTTATGCCTTTTTTATGGAGGTGGGTGGGAGGGTAAAGGAGAAGTTTTACATTCATAAACTTAATTATTAGGTTGTCAAAAATAATTTAGTAAATTAGAAATGATTGATAAATATTAAGGCTTTAGCTTCCTCTTGATGATTTTCTTCAAAGTTATTGGTTGGATTAATCTCGTGAGACCTGGGTGTATCAGTTTGATGCACCTGCACTGTGTACACTATTTATAACTACTGCTTGAAATAGTTTGAACTTTCTATTAACTTTTTAGATTTAGCTTCTACAAATAAAATGTCTTTTTCTTGTATGTAATGTTTGTATGTCGTCACAACTTTCAAAATTTGAAAAATATTCATTGTAGTATGTTTTATGAAACAATTAAAACTTTCTTTGTTATAGATTTCAGTAATTGATTTTTATGTCTTTCTAAATTCTTTCCTATAAAATATTTGTTTTATAAAACTAAATCTTGTTTTTTTGTTTAGATTTGAAAATCCTTCATGTGGTTTCACTGTGTTTACAATCTTTGGTGTGCAATAAAAATTACTTTTTAAGTGTGTCAAAATTAGAAGGGAGCTGACAAATTTTTTTTTTTTTAAACTGATAATCAGAAGGTTTTGTTTAATATGTGTAATAAGTTTTAAACCCATTTTATATTAATTTATATATTTATTTATTTTTTGTGATTATCTTTGCTCATTCAGTCACTTAGACCAAATAGGCCTAACGTAAAATGAAATTCGACATTGTCAAGTGTAAAATTTCTTAAATAAACCTACCTCATTTTGTTCCATGAGCTATATTTCTTTTTCTATCGTATTGCAATATTTTAATTCAAATGAAGTATAAAATGAAAAAACAAGATTTTTGCAAGCTTCAAAAGAAAAACCAAGAGTATAATTATAGCAAAATGTGTTCATCAAATTGTACCAAGTTAAGCTTTTATCAGTTTGTCCAATCTCTGCACAAATCTCCACTGAACTATAACCATATTGGCTTATACAGTTGAACATGAAAATAGATCACTAGCTTATGGCTTCTTGAAAATGAGATATAGGCAATTACATCATACCATGAAAACTGATGTTGAGATTGACTGGAAATAGATAAAAATTTATTTGTATCCAAGCATTCAAATTAGCTTTATTTTACTCTAAACTATTATTACTTTCCTCCTAGGGGTGCTCAGAAATAAATTCAGGAAATTCACAAGCACTAATTATTTGGTTCAGAGCATGCTGAAATTACCCCAGAAACAAACTGCTCTTTGTTTGCTGTTTTTTTTGTTTTTTTCTTTTACTGAGTAATATGTAGAAAAATGGCTACAAGTTTATTTTCTATATAATTATTATTTTTAATTCAGTGGTGCAGTTTTGCTCTTGAGGCATAACTTACTTGTCCAAGTGTGATAGAGTTTAAAATATTGTAGAAAATGGAACAACACAAACTGTACTCAATCAGCTCATAAAAGCAAAACAAAAAAAAATTTACGTGATGGTTAGGGCACTCAACTTGCAATCTGGGGCCTTTATAATGTGATGGTCAATCTCACTATTTATTGGTAAAGACCAGCTTAAGAGTTGGCAGTAGGTGGTATTATTGACTAGCTGCTTTCCCTCTGCTTGCCACTTCAAAATTATAGACATGTAGTGCAGATAACAAACTTTAAAAAAAAATCATTGCTTAAGAATGTAAGAATTTAATTGTACTCTTTTAATTAAATTTTGAGAAATTTAAACCATAAACAAAATATCATCTCCATAACATTACAATAATTTTGAGACTATTTTACTTTTATCAAATCAAAGCATGAAAAAAAGTTAATTTGAAAAATACCATTGAAGCAGTAATGTTTCAAATTAAAATCTTGTTGAGCTAAATATTTGTTGACCAGTTTGTGCATTGATCAGCTTTATGATACATCCTGTATTTGCTTAACACAACCAATATGCACATGTATTGGCTGTAGATATGTCAAAATGTTCATATTTGTAGCTACTTTTGTCTCTGTCTCTCTCTTTTTTTGTCATGTGATCAGCCTGAGCAATAGAACACGTAAGGACCATAGACCAAAAAAATAAAAAAATAAATTGTTCATAGTTGATAAAGCAGTTTGTTTAGAAATTTAACATATTTATAATTTCTTTTATCACAAAACAAAATTGAATGCACAATGTATTAGTTGAACAAGTTTACAAGATCAAAATCCCATTTCATCCATTCTGAGCTGTACTGATGCTTTGTTATAGTACCATTGTTATGATAGTCAGCACACTAGGTGAAAATTTGCATAAAGGACATTAGTAGTAACAAAATTATGTGTGTACTTTGATTCATTTTTTTTTTTCTGTAATGGATTGAAGTAGTGGAGCCTACTTGAATTTTTTTTAATTAAGGGTCTCATGTCTGATTTCAAGCTTGTTATTTTGCCTGCTATATCTTCTTTCATATTCTCACAAGTTTCCTTGTGAAAAAAAACAAACCTAAACATGTTTGTAGATGGTGTGTATTGAAAATAACACATCGAGAAAGTATCAATCCTTCAGATACTTTTGTCAAAGAAAGAAGTACTGCTGACAATGATTTAGTGTTATAGTGAAGTATATGCTAATTTTAAATCATAATTGTAGGTTTTAGAATTTTGATAACCATATTGTATAGGATAAAAGTTTAATTTATCTTTTATTATATCTCAATAAAATATTTCGTTTTATTTGGTCCAATGTTTTCAACAGACATGCTTCTTCAGACAGTAAATACTGTTTATCAAATAATATTTTTATTAATTTACTTCACGTAGAACATGTGTAAATAGAATCTCTGTATATTCTAACTCTTAAATGATTCTTTTTTAGCTTAGTCTCTGTTAACATTGTATTTACTGCCTAACAAAGGGTATGTACTTGAAATAAAACAGATTAACGTTTTTATTTAGACATTTTAGTTTATCCTTTATTACCTTTTATCTAATTGTCTTCAAGAACAACAGTCATACAAGGAACATTATTTCACTGTACTATTTTTAGCCTAAAAGGCATGTATATGTAGAAGTTAAGTATTTTCATTGGTATGGGTTTTGTGCTGTTACTAACAAGTAACTGAATACAGTTAATAAGCTAGTTTTTGAACATATGCTGTGAAAATTTTTGTAACCCATTTTCAAAAGTAAGAATTATGTAATATAAACAAAATAATAAATTAAAGATTTTTTTTGTCTCGGGTATTTTAAAAACTAAAATTAGACTATGGAAACCAAATTCACCTTGGTTTATTTCTATTCTAAAAGCAAGTATGTTAATAATTAGTTTGTAATTTTTATTACCATTATTTTTGTTATCATTTGATATTAGGCCCAGATAAAATGTTTTATTTACATTATAGGAACGTCTTCGAGCTAAACAAGGTGGGTATGAAGACCCAATCAATCCAACTTATGAGGCTACAAGCGATATGTATGAGCGAACTTTAAATGAAATTATGCATCAAATAATTACTCGAGGGGACAGGAAAATTGCTATCATGGTGGCAACTCATAACGAAGATACGGTCCGCTTTACAGTGAATAAGTAAGTTAAAAGATGTTCCATTCTGTGAGGGGGGGGGGGGATTGAATTTTGTGTTGTTTTTTTTTTCATACTCTAAAAAGAATAACTTGTGACTTTTCTACAAAATTCTAACAAATTATTATCATACAAAAAACAATATTTCCAAGTACCCTTATTAGTTTTAAAACTGTATAGCAGGATTACCTAATACATTTCATAAATATGAACTACGTCTGAGATAAGTTGTTTAAAAATGGCTGCATGGTCTTCTTTGGAAGTTAGTACATTTATACTAACTAGGAGACATTAACAAAATTAGAAATGACAACACTTGGCAGCATTATACATAAGAGCAATGCATATCAAACTGACATCTTCCTAATTTGTCCAAGTGGTTTCAAAATAAAAGGTGTATAAAAAAAAATAGTATTTCAAATCTACCTTTCGTCTACCATAAATCACTGCCTCTTCTGTGCGTAGTTGTATTTATTTTTTTCAGTAAGCCCTGTTCCCACATAGAACTGATGTTTTGGTCTAATGATTGTTACTGTATAATAAAGGCTTAACTTGTTCATATAATATAGAATTGAAGGATATCAAAATGCGAAATGTCTTCTCTGTACATTAGAAAGCATTTTCTTTTTATATATACTTCTCGGCCATATGTATTTTTTTACTAACTTAAACCCAAATGTGTGAAATATGCACAAATTTTAAACCACAGAATGAAAACTACACTATGTAATAGGGTTATAACAGTTTTTGCCCAAAAACCTAATGAGATTTTTATGCTCACATTATCAAAAGTGCTACTAAAACAGCATATTCTTTCTTGATCCTGTAGGCCTAATTATATGAACATGCTTTTTAATGACTTGGCTCCTCTTTGAGACTTTCTTGGATGAATGAAGATTTAAAAAAACCATATTGTTAATTTTTTGAGAAAAAAAATTCATGGGTTTGAAAAATATAAAATGATTTTAACGATCAATATAGATTGTTTGAGCATTATTAACTATAACAATATTTTGGTTATTTAAGCATTTTTCCATGATGTATAAGTGAATAACCTATAATGTAATAAGGCTTATTTGAACTAAAATACCTTTTTATTAAATGATGGTATTGTTTTGGGTTTGAAACTTTTTAACTGAAAACATTATTATGCCACTTGTATATCTAGGTAAAAACTTAAAATATTATATATTACCTGTGTGGTAAAAGTCAGTTTACTTGAGAACAACTTAATAACAGGAGGTTCGACAAGATGTGTTACAAAGTAATTCCGAGTTCTTTGACTTTGACTGAGTTTGTAAAAAAAAAAAAAAAAGAGACTGGACATAATGTAAAGCACACATTGTAAACAATCTTTTGATACTCAAAAACACAATCAAAATGAAGTGTGTGTAGAGAACAGTACATTTACAACATTGTTAACTGTGTACACTCCTAAGACTTGTGAAGATGTTTAATAAGAATTAGTTAATTTTACACTTGCATGTTACAGATTGAACTTTGGGAAAGTATTAATGTTTACAAAGAAATGGTTTATACTTCACTTACCAAACTGAGGGCTTTATCTTGAGAGAGAGCTACCTCATAGATCATAGTATTATACACCCAATATTTGTAACACTGTATATCAGGACATATGCACCACCTATGTTGCTGTTGGTCAATTCTATTGAAATGTAAGGGAGGTCGTAACCTCGAAATATCTCCTGATTTGTCATTGAAGGATGCTATTGTCTACATCCTCGCACAGCATGCAGCATTAGAGCAATAATATCCCTGGGCAAGTACAGGTATTCTCTCCAGAGAACGACAAAAGAAACTATAACAAAATCAGTTTAACAGCTTTCTCAGCTACGTGTTGTGTTAAACCTACACGTATACAGAACAAAGAATAAATACTGTAATAATAGAAGATAGAACATTTCATATACCACACCTGTAACAGATGTCTATAAATATTTATTAGTTGAATCATTGTTACGATGATGGATCATAATGCAGTATAGGTAATTTTGACTATATTCAAGTAACTCTTTATCATTATTATTATTATTATTATTAGAATGAAGGAACTGGGTATAAAACCTGATGAAAAGTTAGTGTGTTTTGGACAGTTGTATGGAATGTGTGACCAAATAAGCTTTCCTCTAGGTAAGTTTGTTTTATTAAAAATACTCTTTTACTGTTATACCAATAAACCTATTTGTCCACGTTAAAAATACAAGTGCAAAATGAGTTTTTATCTAATTGAATATTAGTTGTTAGATTTATTCTGTCACGTGAAGAAGTATCATTTTCATAAAATTTTAAATTATAGGTTGTTAACTTTGACGTATAACAATTTCTTGCAGGTCAGTCTGGGTATTCCGTATACAAATATGTTCCATATGGTCCAGTGCAGGAAGTTCTACCTTATCTGTCACGTCGTGCTAGAGAAAATAGCAGTTTGCTTTCCAAACTGAACAAAGAGAGATATCTCCTAAGAACTGAAATTATTCGACGTATTAAATCGGGACAGGTGTTTCACACCCCAAAAGGAAATTACACTCCTGTTTAATATTTTGCAGATCTTCCATGATTTTGTTTTCCCCCCTTGAATTCAACGGCATATGTACAATAAAGGTTGTTTTGCAGAATTTCGGCTTTTGAAAGAAACGTGGTACTGCAAAAAACTTTTGTACATTTTACATATAAACATGATTTCTTTGCTCGTAAGAATTTTGTGGAGTTTCATTTCTACAAATTAAAAAAAAAAAACTAGATTCTTTCAATCTAACTGCCTAGGAAAATCTGTTTTACTTTACATATTTTAATACTAGTGCCTGATTAGTGTCTTTATCACTAAAAATATTTCTATTTGAGTAGTCAAAGAAGCCTTGGATGTTGTTGTAAGTGTGGTTTAATACATGTTAACTAGAAAACTGAAATGGAGTCCAGCTTTCTAGACTCCATGCATTATACTTAATTAACAACAATTTTATTTTGAAAAGAAATACTGTTTAAAAAAAGACTATCAATGAGCAATCTAAATCAAATTTGTATTTATATTGTTTAATGAAATTGAGACAAGAAAAAAACAATGAAAAACATTCTTACTTGTTACTTTTCAAATTGATTTTTAACAAAATGTCATCCAGGGTGTTATTGAAATTGATAAAAATATATATTTCTAAAAATTTTTCATTCTTATTAGCAAGAACAAAATATTCGTGTTTAGACAAGTTTGAGAAAAACTCAAAATTGTATTAGAAATATTACTAAATATGCTTATTTAATGCGTTAATGAAACTGGTAGGCCACATTTACTTACAAGTTTTGAAATTCAATCCTAATGTTAATCAAGGTTAGATGGTAGTTCATTTCTTTTTTAA
>NW_013666205.1:75621-78030 GCF_000517525.1 Limulus polyphemus
AAAAAAAAAAATTCACTGGGGGTTTTTTTTTTTTTTTTTTTTAAAAAATTTTGCTAACCAAATTTTTTTTTTTTTTTTTTTTAAAAAATTTTGCTAACCAAATTTTTTTTTTTTTTATCATAAACTTTGCTAACCAAATATCTTATATTATTTTTCGTTTTTGTTTCTCTTTTATTTGTTGCGATATCAACAAATTTAAAAATTAAATATTCACATTGAATATAGTCTAGCAAAAGTTGGCCTTTAATGTTGTGTTATTAAAAATATTATTTGTCGTAATTTCTCTTGAAAATGTGTTTTGGAAAATGATAAAAAAAAAATATTCAGTAGTCAGCAAGATATTTCATTTATTTTATTTTTGTTATAAAGTATATTGTACAACTAAAAAAAAATGCCGTAATTAAAACACTAAACGAATAGTTTCATAGCTGATAATTTATCGTCCAAAACAAATCACACTAGTGCAGTTCAACGGTTAAAAATATTCTCCTTTGGAAAGATCAGATAAGTCGTTTGCTAATGTAAAGAAAGTAAATGACATAGACTTTTTTCAGCACATATATATATATATATATATTGTCTGACAATTTGTAGCAGATCTTTCAAGTGGACACGTAATAAAATTACTCAAAATCCCTTAATAAAAAAAAGTGTGCTTTATGAGATATTTATAATATATAATCAGAATAAGGTGATGGATTAATTATATAGATGCTGTTTACAGGCAGATAAACTGTAATATGGAATACAGTTGACTAATTTTTTTTTGAACAAATGGAACTGTTTCGTTAATATATTATAGAACTGGAAAAGAAATATTGTTTGGGTCTATAGAACTTCGTACTTTATGATGCTTCTTACCTATGATATTTATCATTTATGAACCCCCCCCCCCCCCTTCTCCCATTGTTTTTCTAAAAGTATTCGCAAAGTTTGAGGAGTGTCTTTATTGTAAATATCTATTAGCAATAGATAGTTTGATAATTGATTGAATTTGACATTATAGGCCGCTTTGTGTACAAGTATTTTATGTGACAATAAAAAGCAATTAAGTCGCATATTTCATTTACATTATTGAATTGGAATAATTTTCATTACTTACTGAATTACAAAAGAACTTTAAGAACAATATATTGTTAAAACTTTAACTCTCTTATTACCCGAGATGCAACTCACCTTCGACCGAAACTCGTTACGGCCGAGTAAGAATTAGATGTTCGAAACCAGCCCAACTAACGAGCGGTAGATATGAGCGAGAAAAAGTGCATTGAAATATTATATAAGGTGTTTCCTGGCTATACTTACGATTTTCAGAGTAAAGAAAATGCCCTTTTTTTTTCCTTTTTTTTTTTCTTCTTTTTTCTTTCTTTTCTTTTTTTTTTCTTTTTTTTTTATTTACATACATTTTAATGATGCATTTTTAACACTATTTCATCGTTTTCTTAATACCAGAATAATGTTTTAAAAGTTTCTCTAGTTAAAGATAATAATAATAAACGTGCCTAAGTTATCTTGAACCTGCTATTGCTTCGTTTTCATTTTGACGAGTGAGGTCTTCAAATATCGTCTCTTGCGATATGCCCAATGACAGATTAGATTAAGAAAACATGACAGAAAATGGTAACCTGCCGTGTGATCTATTTCTGTCAGGCGCAAATCAAATCTTGCTCCTTGGGAAGGGGAGGGGATAGTGGTTATTAATCTTGCTTATCATTTTTAAATATGAATAATACTACACGTCAATTTCGGCCTTATACACGATACTAGTAATGATAGGTTCCACGTGGGGTACGTTTCGTTAATTCAATTGACTTAGTTTCGCTTAATAAAAAGTTTATTGGGTATTTTGCAGTGGTCTTTTTCCATGTTCAGCAAATTATGCCCCCCAGTGGCACAGCGGTATGTCTGCGGACTTACAACGCTAGGAACCGGGTTTCGATACTTATGGTGGGCAGAGAACAGATAGCCCATTGTGTAACTTTGTGCTTAATTACAAACAGCAAGCCCCCCAGTGACCCAGCGGTATGTCTGCGGACTTACAACGCTATAAACCGGGTTTCGATACCTGTGGTGGGCAGAGCACAGATAGCCGATTGTATAGCTTTGTGCTTAACTTCAAACAAACAAACAGCAAATTATAAATGCAATGATATCTCAGGATTATAAGGTAAAAATATAATGAAACAGGAAAATAAATTAAGACTGAAAATTAAATAAGTGGGTTGGGCAGGTCCTAATTGTTATTTTACTTGATTGCAAATCGAAAGGCCCAAAGCTAGAGCCGCTCTGACTCTAATTATTATCATATCGTAATGAGCATGTGTGTTAGTTCAGTGTTTTGAAAAAGTAACTTAAGCCTTTCTGAATCTACAAATTCCAACATTATTACTAGGTAAATTTATATCATCT
>NW_013666205.1:78085-80387 GCF_000517525.1 Limulus polyphemus
TATATATATATATATATATATATATATATATATATAATTTTAAAGATCACTTATACATTCCGAAACGTTTGGTTATCGATTTCTTTATAAATGTTGCCTAGGTGCTTCTTATTTATTATACCTGCAAGATTAGTTTCCGTTTCGCCATATGATGTTTCAAATTAATATAAACAGGAACAGACTGTTCTCATTTAGATTAAACAAAGAACTTGTAACATGAAAATTAAAGTTTTGTTTACGGATAAAACAATAAACATGTTTTAAAATATTTTTAGTTACTCCAGTAACTCGGTAGTAAGTCTGTAGGCTTATGACGCTAAACATTTGGTTTCTATAGCCGTGGTGGACACATCACAGATAGCTCAACAACCAAACCAAATCGTTCCTCATAACCCTCTGGCTCTTACGTAGTTATTACAGTTAAAGTGTAAACTCCAAAACGTGCCACTTCATTAACAGTTCGTGTATTTTGTAGAAATTAGGATTCAGTTTTGTCCCCCCCCCCCGAAAAAATTCTGAAATGGTGCCATTGTTTTTATTATACAGCTATTCAAATAATAACACTTGATTATTAAAATTTATAAATGATGATATTTCACAAGAGCTTTACTTTGTAACATAATACTGGAAGATAAAGGCACGTTCTCAGAATTTTTTAATAAGGGAAACATGCACAACACGAGCATTGCCTCCACAGTCTTCTCTTAAGTTCTTCCCACAACAGCTGCTGTTCTCTCCGAGCTCCCATTAGTCCAGTCTTGTTCTCAGCGGCTCTACGAGCAAGATAGGGCATTACCATTTCTACTGGACCATAAGGTAGTGCCTTGTATACTTGGTATCCAGCTTGGGCTATAATAAAAAGAAGCAAATAAAATATCATTATGTAACCAGTTAATGTCAGGCATAATGTTTCTACAATTTTAAACACTCAAATGCTTATCTAGAGGCCCGGCATGGCCAGATGGTTTAGGGCGCTCGACTCGAAATCTGAGGATCGCGGGTTCGAATCACCGTCCCACCAAATATGCTCGCCCTTTCAGCGTTGTTATAATGTGGTGGTCAATCCCACTATTCGTTGGTAAAAGAGTTGGCGGTGGGTGGTGACGACTAGCTGCCTTCCCTCTAGTCTTTCACGGCTAAATTAGGGACGGCTAGCGCAGATAACCCTCCTGTAGCTTTGCACGAAATTCAAAACAAACAAACAAGCTTACCTAGAATTACAGAAATGTGGTCGCACATGCCCAGTAGATGACCAAACGTGACTACAGTATCCTGAAGACGATCTAGTTTATATTCTCTTATCCTGCTGAAAGAAACAAATAATCAGTGAAAGGTGTGCCTGTTTCAATGCATAATTCTTTGTCTTACACGCACGTTTTGAATTCTAGTTTACGCTGAATGAAAAGAATAAATATTTGGGTCACAAAATCAGTGTAGTAACCATAGGTAGATAATGTAACGTTGTTCAAATATACTGAAATTCTAACGGCGTGGAGCTCGCAATAAACAGCAACAAAATATTATAAAGTTAAATGCTCATATCATTACTACCGCAAAGTTCTTTTCGTCTTAATCACATTCTGAAATATGTTTTAGTTCATAGTTCTATAGTCATCTCTCAACAATAATTATAAAAGCAATAAAACGTAGATTGTTCGATCATTTTTTGAGGTACAGCTAACCCTCGTTCTCTCATTTCCTTTACATTAGACTGGCCGATAAAAAGTCTATAAATAAAAAAAATAGCAAAAAATTAAAGTAAAATTTAAGTTTCGCGTCAGTCGACCCATACCTTGTCACAGCTAATTTGGTGCTCTCCTCATTATGTGTGGCGACCATTATGTTTATTTTTGCTCCTGGCCTGCTTGCTGTATCTAGCAAGAAACTCAGAACTCTGAAAAAATAACACATATCAAGTATAAGAAAGTAAATATTTTTAGGAAACATTTTCAGATGTGTCATTAAATTTGATCCGTAAAACCATAATATTCCGTGAAAACAAATATACTCTCTTTCTTTCTTTTTTTAATTTTAAAAAATTCCGAGATAATATTAACATATGATGACGTAAGAGGTCACTGAGACAAAAAGTTTATTTCAGCAAATCGGATATATTACGTAACAGTTAATCTACCGAATTTTTCGGAATATAAGACGCACCCTTATTTTGAAGACAAAGTTTTGGGGTAAAAAAAGCTACAATCTCATCTGAAAGATTTTTATTGAACAAAAATTCAATTTGATACTTTAAAAATTAGTATATATATTCTTCTAAACACAAAAGAGCTCGAAACATCAAAAT
>NW_013666205.1:81239-92722 GCF_000517525.1 Limulus polyphemus
CATACCTTCGGTGTATAGGACGCAAGCAGATTTTGACATCAAATTTTGGGATAAAAGGTGCGTCTTATACACCAAAAAATACGGTAGTTATAAGAGTTTTGTTTGGTTGCTGATAAGCCCGAAGATACGGAATGGGCTATTTGAGTTGTGCCCACTACAAGTATCGAAATCTGATTTTTAGTGTGATAAGCCTAAGCCACCGGGGGCACGTACAAGAGTTTATTTGTTTTGTAGTTAAGCACAAACGGGCTATCTGTGCTCTGCTGACCACGGGCATTGAAACCCGATTTCTAGAGGTGTAAGTCCGCAGACATATTGCTGTGCCACTGGGGGACGTATAAAAGAGAAAAATACGTTGTATTAATTTTAGGTACTAGCCATTCTGATCAATCAAAAACTTCTTAGTTTTTCACAGATTAATGAAATGCATTTTTGATAAGCAATCTTCGACTCAAAGACAGAAAAAAATGACTATTTTTAGAGGTGGTAGTGTATCCCATCAGATCCGGAAGCCTAAGAGTGAGGCACATGGCTGTGTAGGGCATGATCCAGGAATCGTTTTGCCGTGCTGTTTTCTTTGGTCTGAGTAGTCGTTAAGGAGTTTATATCCTATCAAGGTGGACCACTCACATACGCTAATGTCTCGCTGGTTCGCCATTATTTTAATACTCCTCTTATCCTTATAATATTCTTGAACTTATTCAGAAAAAAAAATGTATTCTCCGTCCCAGTGGCACAGCGGCATGTCTGTGGACTTGCAACGCTAGAAACAGGGTTTCTATACCCGTGGTGGGCAGAGCACAGATAGCCCATTGTATAGCTTTGTGCTTAACTTCAAACAAACAAACATTCTCTTCGCAACGTCGAGATTCGCGTCACACAAAATCGTCTTCTTTCTTTTCCCTATTAGAAGACAAGTCGTTGGAATTATCCGTAAGTTTATCACTCTCGTACGCAGACGTATTTCTCTTTGGGTGCTTGACAGCAAAGCTTCTCTGACCTCTCTTATAGGTAACTTCTTGAGCAATTGGTATGCCATTGTGATTCAATTCATACCTGCTACACTTGTAACACCTCGGACATTCTGCTACTTTACATTTACAGATTAGCTTTGAATCCGACCAAATTTCCATCTCGACAGAAACAAACACTCAGAGATTCTGGCTCATTGTCTCAGCAGTTCCTCACAGGTTTCATAAAAATGTTCTGGAATAGTGTGTGTTCAATAAGTAATGTACTACAACAATGTCATGACCGTTGTCTAAATTAAGATAAAAAAAATAACCCAACTGTACTGACAAAAAACAATCACTAGCTTTTTTGGGTGTTATCCAATTATAAATCGAAGTATACTTCTGGATTCTTCGAAAAATAATTTAAACAAAAAAGGAAAAAATGATTAAACGCCAGACGTGGTTCGTACAAAGTTTCCTACCATTTCTGCTACCGTTAAGTTAGATATTTCTTATTAAAAACCAAGAAACAAAATACTAAATTTTATGATTGTTTGTTATGGATTTCGCGCAAAGCTACACGAGGGCTATCTGCTCTAGCCGTCCCTAATTTAGCAGTGTAAGACTAGAGGGAAGGCAGCTAGTCATCACCACCCACCGCCAACTCTTGGGCTACTCTTTTACTAACGAATAGTGAGATTGACCGTCAAATTATAACGTCCCCACGGCTAAAAGGGTGAGCACGTTTGGTGGGACGAGGATTCGAAACCCTCGACCCGCAGTAAACTTAATGAAACTTTACTTCGTTGAACTATCAAATAATTAAGTTTATTCACCTATAGTATTGGCTATAATTATAGAAACACCAAATGATACATATGCATGAGTGAGTAATTGCAACTAAATGGGCAATTTATTATTAGCACAACGCATAACAGAAAATAAATGTGAATAGCTTTTACAGTGCATTACCATTTTCCATTTGCTTTAAACAGAGCAGTCCATTTTGTTGTTGTTATACTTCCATAAGTTTCTTAGTGTTGGATTGTAAAATATTGTGCCAAAATTCCTAATTTACTCCCCTCTAGACTTCATGCAAACCAAACTATGGTTGAAAGTGTTCCGTCGCCCCTTTTTAACTCCATATATCATTTCACCACATTTTCTGCACGATTATCATGCAGAAAAATTAAATCCTGCCCAACAGACTACTTGTACCTATCAGCAGTCACGATGCCATTAATTCTGTGTAGATATTCACCACCAATGGTAGAGGTGCAGATCATACACGTAATAGTGCTCCAACATGCTTCATTGCACATTATACTGTTCTCCCTTTTCTGCTACCAATCGGACTTACATTTATACATAATTACATGGAAAATCACCTAAACAATTACTTTTTACTTAAATTTTCATTGTTTTTCTAACTACAAAAGACGGTAAATGACAATACACGTTTATATTTTTGTAACTGGTAAAGCTTTGGTCTCTCTCTCTTTCCTCTTATATCAGCTGCCCTCCCAGTGTTTTAACGATATAGTCTGCGTACTAATAACGCTAAAAACCAGGTTTCAGTACCCGTGGTGGACAGAACATATATGTAGCCCATTGTGTAACTTTGCTCATAACAACACAACAACAACTTGCAGTTTGTTGCGACTAACAACCTTGTCACTACATGATTTTTACTTTAAAAAAAACGTAATTTAACGACATAATGAACCACTAACATAATTTATAATTAATAGTAGCACCATCTAGCGGTACATATTATTACCACTAAATCATATTGCATAGTTCATTCCAGGGGCATGTCCACCGAGATAGCTAAGGTGTCAGACCCCCAGTGAATAGCTCTGCTTTCACTCTAACATATCAGAATTTAAATTATCCCCATATTGTGACACCCACTGACATGAAAGTATTAAGTTTTTATCCCCCTAAAAATATCACTGATTCATTCCATGCATAAAAACACCTCCACCTGCCCCTAGAATGATCAGTTTTAACGTAGCAATTCACCACTAAGTATTAAAAAATACTAATATATGTGCTACAGTTGTCAAACCCAAGTTGAGATTAATATCGTGTGAATATTCTTATATATGTTTTGCCTGTTCAACAAAAAGAACAAAAGTAATTTTACCACTTTTTGACTGGTTATTTCTCTTGATCTAAAACAGATTTGTAGCTGCTGTTTTTAACATTACGTACGTGTTTCAAATTGTTTGCAAACATAAGAATAGTGGCATTCAAACATTTTGAACAACTGTAACAATACCTTAACTTTGTACAAAGTTTAATCCGGGATAGTCATGACTGGTACTCCATTCTTGTCTGGAATCATTAAACTACTTCTATATACACGATAATTAACAGCCCAAACACTAAATGTCACTGTCTTAACAACTCACCCAAATGCCTTTTATTTAAATTTTGTCACGTGAAATTTCACAAACTACTGTTTCTAATATAAGTCCTACGTATTTCATATAATTTATTTTTTAAACTATTGATTTGAATGAAAAAAATAAACATTTATTAAATTGTAAGCAATCACGTGGCAGCATTTGGAAACCGAGAACAACCCAATCAAACTGCTAAGATAGAATATGGATTATGGAGAACCTGTAAATATCTTCAATTGAAGAACTTTGACTATAAATCTAACATTAAAAAAAAATACATAAGAAAACGAGTGTTAGATGTGATATTTAGTCTATGGAAAATCATATTCCGTAAACCCACTTCCACTTTAAGAGATTTAATGCAATTATTCAGTAATAAATAATAATAAACGTAGTTATAAAGGTTGCTCATAACACAGGTTATGTTGATTGCAGAAGCTTTATTTCTAGTTACAGTGCTGTAAATATAAATATTACACTTAGAGCGGTAATAGCTCATTTGTTTATCTGAAGATATATAACAAGAGTAACCTACTATTGACGATCATATCGCACATAACACTCAAATCTCACCGAAACAACTTTCACCATTTTACAGCTTTATACATAAAACACTGGTTAAACAATTCAAAAAGAGTGGCTGAAAATTATCACATGACTTGGTGAATATCACATTTGGAAAGCATGTACACACTGTGGAAAGCTTACCTGCAAAAATCTCCTGAATATTAGATCAAAAATATATCTGAAAGACGTTTTTGTCAAATTTTAAGTACTTATATTTTTTCGCAAAAATTGTCTTTTTTTTTTTTTTTAAATCAAAACAACTCAAAGCATTTACAGATTTATGAGAATAAAACACATCAAAAACATTAGATAAGAAATACCAACCACCACTAGATTATAAATTTGTGAAGCAACAACATGCAAAGAAAAAAATTAACTTCAAAACTTCATTCCAATATTTGGCCACAATAAATTTTGGCAATAAACACCATTGCAGTTTAAAGGCATCACACAGAAACTTGCATGTACACCTTGAAACTGCCTAAGTTGGTTAAGCAAAGTTTGTAAGACTAGAACAATGGTATATAAAAAGGAATCAACCAAGAGACTAGAACAATAAAATACAACTCAAAAGATTTCATTCAGTAAAATATATAACCATCTTTGAATTCAATCATTATCAGGACCTAAACACAATGAAATTCTTGAATAGGAAAATTCACAAAAATGATCTTGTGATGTACAGTAACAATGATAAAGTATCTTTAAAATATCAATGATAATAGGTAAATTCATTCTCAATTATTTTCTTACACTTTCAAAAGTCTGTGAAACATATTTTATGCAACCATTAATAATTTAGTAGTGTGGATCTCAAACATTTTACTTTAGTATTAGAACTTCATCAAGTGAAAGAGAGGCCTTTTAAAATTAAAGTTTAAATACTTATAGAAACGTGATTCAAGTAATAACAAATTGAAGAATAAAAGGAAATAGTAACCAAATAAATATAATTTTATAAAAAAATAAAACCACTAACTTTATACCTAATAGCCTTTAAGTTGAATAATTATATAGGCCTTATCACATATTCAAAGATGTATTTTCTTTTCAGATAGTCAGTTCTCTTATATGTCAAAGTCATTCAGCAAATACAGATATTAATAAATGCTAAAAGAAAAAAATCAACAAAAATGGGAAGAACATTCACTTTCATACTACTAATTCAAGGTATAGTCATTTTCTGGAATACTCACTTTACTAAAAGATCTACATCTAATAGTAATATGGGATGGTTAAATTTTTTTCTATAAATCCAATTTAAAAAAATAGGTATATTTTACGGGTTTTACATACATTTCTTGTTTCTGCCATTAATGTAACAATTTTAAATGAATATTCATTTTTAGAAGACTTGTTTTTTGTTCAACTTCAAGTGACAGCTTTTTACTCTCTACATAAAAAAAACTAATATTTTAAGCAAGAAAACATTAAAAATAAGCTCAGAAAAAGCAACAGCATAATTATGATTAGAAGTTTAACTTCATAAAAGTTAGACTCTGATAATTATGGCATTTGAACTGGAGTCAAAAGTGGCTTCCCATCTAAAACGGAAAGGATGTTTTTGGCTGCCAGAGTTGCCATTTCTGTTCTTGCTGCTTCCTCAGCACTGCCAACATGCGGGAGAAGAATTATGTTTGGTAGTGTTGTGAGTTTGTGGTCCCGGGGTAAAGGCTCAGGAACCATCACGTCCAGTCCGGCCCCACGGATCACGCCATTCTTAAGGGCTTCATACAAGTCATCCTGCTGCACAACTCCACCACGGCTGGTATTTATAAAAACTGCAGTAGGCTTCATTAGACTGAAAGCCTTGGCGTTAAATATCTCCTTTGTTTCCTCAGACAGATTACACATGGCAACTACAAAATCAGATTCTTTCAACAGCTCTTCAAATTCAACAAACTGAGCTCCCATATCTTCTGCAGGCTTGATTGGATGAAACAGGTCAAAGTATAAAATTTTCTTAACTCCAAACGGTAGAAGTCTCTTCATGACTGCTTGACCAATTCTTCCCATACCAACAATTCCTACGGTGCTGTTGGTCAATCCTCGACCACACAACCACAAAGGACTCCATGAGTAAATCCACTCTCCATTTTTAATGGCACAGGCAGAATCAAAAATTCTTCTACCAACAACCAATAAAAGTGTAACAGTAAGTTCTGCTACTGAGTCAGTGGATACGTCAGGAGTGTTACTTACAACTATATTTCTTGCCTTACATTCATTAAGGTCAATATGGTCATATCCAACAGACATGGTAGCTATAACTTTTAGCTGAGGCCCAGCTGCATCCATAACATCTTTATCAATCTTATCGGTGAGGAGACAATAAAGAGCGTCCTTACCCTGCACTCCTTTAATAAGAGCATCATGTGGAATTGGCATAGGCTGATCATAGATTTCGACATCGCATTTCTCTTTCAAAAGATCAATTCCTGCCTGAGGAACATCAGGTCTAGTAACAAATACTTTGGGCTTGCTCATCGTTTAAGATGTTCTACTTCGACCAACTGTATAAAGAAAGATCTGCTCTAAAACTAACAACTGACGAAATCCTAGTCTTTGAAAACTAATGCTAAATGTGACCTTGCGCAAAGTCACGTAGCTGAAACCGGTATCACGTGACGGTACATATCGGCCCTCTCGTGTTTATTACATGCTATTAAAATTTTCAACTCGAAAAATTCCATGTTTAATCAAAGAAAATGTAATGAGTGCTTAGTACGAAATATAAAAGTAGATAAATTAATATAGAAACAGAAAATACATTTTATATTACAATTCTTAGATTTAGATTACATTATATTTGGATTTAAATGTAAAAAAATCTAATTTTATCTTCAAATATATCTGACTAGTCACTAAGAAGTAATACCTTCCTCACTTGTGTGGAACGACGTTAGAATTATATTTCCCTAATTTTGCCAAATTACCAAATTTCTACAAATATATAAAACTTATATCTAGCTTTAGTCATTATTGTCAATTTTATTCAAAGCATTTCATTTTCCAAATTTCTGGTCAAAATCTCATAACAGAGTATAATAAAATAATTAAAATATAATAAATGTAATATTATTGCCATCATAGTTTCCCGTTATAAGAATATAGAAGTTTTAAAAATGCCCCTTTCGTTCATTTTCAAGACTGTTGTCTATTGGATTTATGATTCTTGTACTGAAGTTCAAACACTACTATTTCCTTTATTCGTCGCTTATCTATTAACTTCATCACGTTTCCTATTGACATTTATAAGATTTTGTCACACAATAACAACATAACATGGATTTTTTTTAGTTCGATGTCTTTCAACAATCCTCCATTTTAAAGTAAATACAACTAAAACTCGGTTTATTGTTTTTATCATAGATGTATAGTAAATATATGTCATTTTAATTATATCATTTATGCTAATGTCAAAACGTGTTTCTAATTTTTTGTATATGGGTGCAATTCAGGAACGTTACACTTAATCAAATGGCCAAGTACATCTTCAATAACTCTGAAAAAAATGAAAATTAAAAATCACCATGTGAAAAAGAGGGAGAAGAAGAAAGGACCACTCACCTATTATAGTTATCATTTGTTGTTTTGTAATTTTCACAAACGGGATCGGGTAATCCTATGCGCTTAGCTTCATCCCTTTCTTGAGAGACATAAGCTCCACGAACTAACTTAATTCCAAAGTAAACATTCAGCCTCCG
This sequence comes from Limulus polyphemus, assembly GCF_000517525.1. Taxonomy (NCBI): domain Eukaryota; kingdom Metazoa; phylum Arthropoda; class Merostomata; order Xiphosura; family Limulidae; genus Limulus; species Limulus polyphemus. The sequence goes on from NW_013666205.1 coordinate 88,878, forward strand.
TGCTATTGACATTTCATTCTTAACATTGTCCATTGTCTTCTAGGAGATTACATATATAAGAAACTATAACATGCATAATTAAGTACGAAAGACATTTACGAGGAAAATGATAGACGCGCTATTATGCAAAATTAACAAAAATGACTTTGTATCACTGAATTTATCACTGACACAGTTTTTATTAGCTTATTTTTCTTTAACATAGAAGAAAGCAAAATATATTTGATTTTACTAATTATAATAAATTGTCACAAACCTAATCTAAGTTTATAACAAAAAAAACCAATTCTAAAGTGACTTTTTCAGTGGTAAAAGCGCAATACTAGAATCAAAGCTTATTGTGAATAATAATAATAATTTGTTTAATCAAGTATGAGATTAATTCCCTCTCCTGCTTACTTTTCAATAAATTCAACTTACGTGGTTGATGTTGGGTTCGTTAGAAATTGTGAATTTTGACATAAAAGTCTTCAAATAATTATTATACTGCTCCTACCTTTAGGCTTATCTCCATATGATGAAATATTCTGAGTCGTTTTTCCACTTTCTTATAAATTGACAATTTAACTTACGTTAAAAAAAAAATTACAGAACACCACATGTACGCTCGTCTCGCAAAGTTCTACAATAATTGTAATTAAACAATATATCGGGCTATAAAATCTACAATTACAGTATTAATTTTTGTACAATCTCAAAGTCAAATTAAAAAGTTCGTACATAACGTAACTGCTAAATCTGACAAAGATCCATGTTTTTAGTTTCAAAAGAGTAGTTTTTGACCATTAAAGAGTGTTACAGGCCGAAAGCTCATTTTGTGCTACGATTTTTACGAGACACAAAACCACCGTTGTTTGTCATATATTATTTGTCTTCGGTGGCTCAGCGTTAAGCTAGAAAGTTTATAACGCTAGAATTTGTGGTTCAATCCCCGCAGTAGATAGAGCCCATTTGCAATAAACTAATCAACTTATATATACATATACCATGAAAGTCATAATTGCATGTGGTAGAAAATTATGATTTTAGTCACACGATGGCGCCACATGGCTCATATTCATGTAAAGCTTGTGCTGGTTACTTGTTATAGAATCTAAAGTAAAGCCAAATTGAACTATCTGCTGTGTACACTGCCAGATTTTAGCGTTGTAATTCTGTAGACTTACCGCTGTCCCACCGGAGGGACCACATAAAGTCTATTTTATATAACTTAATGTTGTCTATACCTTTAGGCATAAATTCTCTAATAATCATAATTGCGTGAATCAAGCTTCTTTGCTGGTATACCACCAATAAAATTAATATATTATTATATCGAAACGTCTTTTTTTCACATAAGATTTGGTCATTTTATAGAGTATAGAGTATTGTATCCAATCAATAAATTTTTGTAAGACAATTTAACGTATAGGTGAACTTTATTTTTCTTCAATGGTTTTATTTTACATTGAGTTCGGTTACACGTCATTCGTATTTATAGTCTATTAGGTCAAGGTACATAAATGTGCCAATTTTTCAGTAGTCCGAATCAAACTCCCGTCATAAAATAGTCTAGGTCTTTTTTTTTATCTCATTTGGATCAAAGTCAGATCTTCTCAAACTATTTTGCCTACTTAAAAGTTCGTAAGTGTAATATATAAAAGTTATAAATATCTAGTTTTGGAAACCTGAATAGGTCTTATAATTATTTTCTGTCAGTGATAGAAGTAACGAATTTAAAAACCGTGTAAATGGAAGACAATAGTTTTAGTTTATTATTAACTGACCTTTAATAATATTTAAAGCGTTCGACGGAAATGTTAAATTAAAATAAAATGCTACTAAACCTAGAACTGATTTCTGTCGTTAATTAGGAGTCTCACTCATTGTAAGAGGCCTAGTAAATGGCAGTCGCGTGAAATGCGATTCTAATAAACAAAGTGATTGATAAAATGTTTTTTGTTAAAAGAATGCCTTGTTACTCTTACATTTTTCTTGTTAAGAAGTATTAAAGTTCCCTTTTTTACATTTTTCTTTATCTCTGTCTTTTAGTTTACATGATTGCTAAACATAGATAAATTACTGGAAATAACTTGATCATGTTTTAGCAACTGGTGAATAAACAGCAGACAATTCTGATCAGTCACGTGAGATTGAATATCAGAATTAAATCTTTCCCAGTTAAAACGGATGATACGTAAAATAGTTTACAACTTGTTTTATTATTTTTATGTAACTTACAACAGCGAATAAAAAACAAAATGGAGGCCCATTATATGGAATCTGTAGTTAACAAAAGGGTGAAACTATTTCTGGGGCCTAGCATGGCGTGGTAGTTAAAGTGCTCGACCCGCTCGAATCCTCCGTCGCATCGAACATGCTCACCCTTTTAGCCATAGGGGTGTCCTAATGGTGCTGTCAATCCTACCATTGTTGGTAAAAGAGTATCCCAAGAGTTGGGGTGGGTGTTGTTGACTAGCTGCCTTCCCTCTAGTCTATCACTACTAAATTAAAGACAGCTAGCGTAGATATCCCACGAGTAGTTTTGCGCGAAATTCAAACAAACAAACAAACAATCATTCATGCAAATGGGAATTTCAAGAGCTACGTTTTAAACATAGAAAAAAATGAAATCGAACATGTTTTAATGTATGTGGTATCTAATATGGTCGTAAAGTATTATAAATATATACACACATAATTTATTGTAACTATAAGGTTTGAAAAGTTGGAAAATAGATTATAATACGACATTTAACTTTTTACAGTTAATATTTATATGTACACTTATAATTTAGTAAGAATTGTCCAAGGGTCTTATTAAAAACCAAAACGAAAACCTAAGATTCTGCCAAAAGAAACAGAAGATAATTTGTTATTAGAACATAGCCTATACAGAATTCTAGACTCGTCCAAAAGATGAGCCCGAAGCCTAACAATTTCCAATGATAGACTTGCAAGACATGTTTTAAATTATGTCAATGGTTCGAAACATTATAATTTTATGTTTTCAGCTCATATTCTCAGGCAACCTTTGTAAATTTGTTGGTAAAAGAGTAACCCAAGAGTTGGCGGTGGTTATTGTTGACTAGTTGCCTTCCTTCTAGTCTTTCACTGCTAAATTAGAGACAGCTAGCGCAGATAACCCTCGAGTTGATTTGCGTGAAATTCAAAACAAAACAAACCAATCAACAGATTTGAAACACCCATTACGTTTATACCACTTAACATGCAGTGATACAATCCTAGTATTGAACGACATTATATGCATCTTTCTCTATAAATTAACTTCACTGTGGAATTCTTCAGCGTTCGCATTACAAAATGTTTTCCCTGGTAATAATTTTATTAGTACGTTACAGAAATTTTGTGGTGTAGCTAGAAAGTTTGTTTGTTTGTTTGTAGTTAAGCACAATGGGCTATCAGTGCTCTGCCCACCACGGATATCTAAACCCGGTTTTTAGAGTTGTAAGTCCGCAGACATACCGCTATGCCACTGGGGGTCAGCTAGAAAGACAAGTTCATCAAAGAGAACGATGTCAGCACATTAAAAACAATAATAGGCGGGACAATGATGTGCAGAAACAAAACACTGCTGAAGAGTTTACTTCTAACGTCAATTTTTTATTTCTGCTGGCTTTTCGGGGAGAATAATCACGCAACAAATTCCAAATACTATAAATTTGCTTTGGAATGTTATAAACCAAATCTACTCTCTTTGTATCTCAGAAAATGGTAGTTCTGGTACTGTTCGCTTAAAACTCTCAGAAGTTTAATATTCGTGATAAAAATCACTAAAATTGCAGATACCCCATCCACATTCCCTTAATTGCCCATTTCGAATTTCAAATCAGAAATGTAAAAAA
>NW_013666205.1:92934-103024 GCF_000517525.1 Limulus polyphemus
CGATGTCAGCACATTAAAAACAATAATAGGCGGGACAATGATGTGCAGAAACAAAACACTGCTGAAGAGTTTACTTCTAACGTCAATTTTTTATTTCTGCTGGCTTTTCGGGGAGAATAATCATGCAACAAATTCCAAATACTATAAATTTGCTTTGGAATGTTATAAACCAAATCTACTCTCTTTGTATCTCAGAAAATGGTAGTTCTGGTACTGTTCGCTTAAAACTCTCAGAAGTTTAATATTCGTGATAAAAATCACTAAAATTGCAGATACCCCACTCCACATTCCCTTTAATTTGCCCATTTCGAATTTCAAATCAGAAATGTAAAAAATAGTATTTAAGATCTATCTTTTGTCTTGTATCGTTCAGCCCAATTAATGAGTTCTGATATTAAATGAATAACCTCTTGGGCAATATCTTAGTTATTCTTGGCAACCTTATATATTTTTAACTGACTTTGTCTATTTTTAGTTTATAAAACCAATAGTTAATTCACATCTTGCACGTTTTCACAGACTCTAAGAATTCTATGTATATAAACTGTTCTACAGTCAGCTATGCCTACACAATTCGCCATAGTATATTTAGTTTAGTATATAGCGCCTCGTTTGGCTAATGTTTATATCTACCAGGGGGAGGAAGTGGTAAAACTTACCTGACCCTCACAGGTCTACAAGACCTAAATATCGACCGAGAAGGATATATATACTATCACCTTAGCATGTTGCTTCAGATTTTATTACGTGTAACCTCAACATAGCGCCTCGTTTGGCTAATGTTTATATCTACCAGGGGGAGGAAGAGGGAAAACGTACCTGACCCTCACAGGTGTACAAGATCTGAATATCGACCGAGAAACATGCATGCATGTACACACACACACATATATATATATATATACTATCACCTTAGCATGTTGCTTCACATTTTATCATTTGTAACCTCAACATACCGTCTTGCCCTGCTTGAGCTCTCTTCCTCGTTACAACTCCTATTCTGCTGTCTCTCTTTTCCCAGTTACACACAATTTACGTATTTTAATTTATGACACTACTTTTAATTATCTTTAGCTCAAAGAAGCACCTAGGTTGCTACAAGTTCATATTGATTATGATGTCACACTTACTATTTGTTGTAAAGCGCAAACCTACACAATGGTCTACATGTGTTCTGCTTCCCTTGGGAATTGAAAACCGAATTTTAGCATTATGAGCCCTCATAAATTCATAAATATCGCTGACCCACCGGGAGTGTGTGTGTGTGGTGGGAGTGGGCGTCACATTTATTAATGTATTCATTTCTTACGAATAATTTACTGGTATTTATTAGCACCTGACTTGATTTATATTCTCTGCACTCATAAAAACAGTGCAATAATAAAACGAAATTAAGAAAACAATGCTATTATTATAATAACACTCAGTTTTTGTCTGTCATTTCAGCGGATGTAAATATATTTTAGTTTAGTAAACATTTTGTACAACAACATATTAATAGCTTATCAACATTTTAAAAAAAGGTCTAACGGTAGATCGTAGAATAACATTGTAAGTTTATTTATTGATAATATTAAGTACGGTAAAGTTTAGCCCAAACTAAACTAAAGCAAAAAACGTACACAAGTTACAGTGTTAATTTATCTCTGTATCGATTATAGGCCGTACTTTAATAAAGGATTAACTAATGTTAGGCCTAAGACAAGTGGACTAATAGATTTCGGTGTCTGCGTTTAGAATTATTTTGTATTATTCTAGAAATCCTTTATTTAAAGAAATATTGTTACAATAATGATACTAATTTCACCGCATATGTTTTGCAAGTTTTTGCTAGCAATATTATAATACAAATCAGAAAAAAAGTTAATATTTCTTTAGGAAAAAAAGTCATTTTTGAAAACTTTCTCAAACCGTGTAATAACCGTGCTTCGTAAACGATGGAAAAACTCAGTGCGACAGTTTTAATCAGAAACTTCTCTATCATTGTTGTTTTTATGATATATATTTCTGCTATCAAAAGTTTACCTGTCAGTTAGTCATATATCTGTCGTATACGAATATATACACGTAGTTGATTCGTCATAGGCTTACGAATACTTAACTTCATTTCTCTTTAAAATAACGCGTGTTAACCCTTTTTCTTCTGAACTTACCTTCAGGTAACATTGGTATGTGTTCCACACTATGGAAGTTGTACTATTGTAAGCAGCCATCATAGCTAGAGTTAACAAACTGAGGCCCAGATTTTCATAGGTGTGTTCTGCATCTACCAATATTCTGACTCCTTTGTCTCTCGCCGTCTAAAGGAATAAAAACTGTTAGCAACAACACTGATTGTTACTTGTTAGTGTGTTAATAATCAGAGAATATCACTAAATGTTATACAGTCTGTGAACTGTTAGCAACTGTACTGAAGGGCGTTCTGTATACTGATTATAACTTGTTAGTGTGTTAATAATCAGAGAATATCACTAAATGTTATACAGTCTGTGAACTGTTAGCAACTGTACTGAAGGGCGTTCTGTATACTGATTATTACTTGTTAGTGTGTTAATAATCATAGAATATCACTAAATGTTATACAGTCTGTGAACTGTTAGCTACTGTACTGAAGGGCGTTCTGTACACTGATTATTATTTGTTAGTGTGTTAATAATCAGAGAATATTACTAAATGTTATACAGTCTGTGAACTGTTAGCAACTGTACTGAAGGGCGTTCTGTATACTGATTATTACTTGTTGTGTGTTAATAATCAGAGAATATCACTAAATGTTAAACAGTCTGTGAACTGTTAGCAACTGTACTGAAGGGCGTTCTGTATACTGATTATTACTTGTTAGTGCATTATTAATCAGAGAATGTTACTAACTCTTGTATAGAGTGTAAGCTGGATAGTTAATTTTTATGTAAAAATAAATTTTAGTTAATAAACGTTAATTACAATGTACGTGGTTTGCGTCTCTCTATGTAACATTTATGTAAAGAACACTAGAGTTACACTCTGTTTTAGATTTTATCATATAAAAAATTAGAAGCGTTTAAACGTAAACCGAATGATCTTTTATTAGAGTTCCGAAATATTTACTAACTACTAATTGTATAAAAGGAAAATAGGTGGCAATGGTTTAACTAAATTGTGATATGCGATAATGAACACCGTAAAAAATTAACAACGAAGTAAAATATAATACTTTTTTTTCGCACACACTGTATGTTCGGCATTGCTCCTTTCAAGCTGTTCAACCAAGAGAAAGGCATTTATAAGTTCTAGTGAAATATAAATAGACTTATATTTACATTTAAATTATTTCCCTTGACATAGAAAATATTACAGGTTTCAGTTAATTAATGGTGTCATTTAATGTTAAACAAAAAATTAACTTTTAATGCAAGTTCTAAATCCTCTTGGATATGAAAAAAATACTTTATGAAGTTTCACCAGTTACTTAATTATCTATTTTTGTTTCGAATGTTTCCATTCTTAAATAGGAATTTCTAATTTTGGGATAAAGCTATGTGCAGTTTAATAACTTTCCTAAAAGCGGTATATTCTTGTGACTTTTTTTCAACCAGATATAAACTAATTATTTAATTAATAGTTTAGGTTTCTATTCGTCTGTTCTTAGGGTTGCTATGATCAATAAATATTATTAAAGATAAAAAATAAACGACGTACTTGTCCTATTTGTCTCAGTCTTTCCATCAACACTTGCAGTTCTAGTCGAGCTTCTGGATTTAAAATCTTAAATTCCAGAACCTGCATGAGATATAACCATTTGTTGATATGTAATAACAACTTTGTCTGTATAATAATTACAAGTCCATGAAAGATTTCAAGTCTTACATCACTCATAATGTGTTCTCTTACCAAGTTGAGTTTTAAAATAATATGAAAAAAAATCTCGTATAATACTAGGCTTTAAGCAAACTAAAAACGTTTAGCGAAGATTTAATTTCATTATTTACAAATAAATAAAAAAAACTTAAAATAATATTGGCGATTTTAGAGTTCCACTATAGTTTTAAAGTTATTAAATAGTGAAGATGATTAAGAAACATCATCCATAAAATTGTAAGTTCTCAGACTCGACATGACTAACATAACACATATGCTGCTTATTATTTGTGTATAAGAACTAAGCGTATCTAAATACGTTGTCAAATTCATGATGGCTGCTTACCATTGCAGTCAAGCCTCATGAATGCTGCAGTATGTATACAATTGGTTGTTCTCATTTTCATAATAAGACAGTCTACAAGTACCACATTCTATGTATAGGAATTTTAATTTATTACTTTGATTTATTCTTAATTCATAGTATATTTGCTTACGAACATACAATATTTACCATAGAGCGTTTGACAACCAAAGAGTAGGCAGCTACATGTAAACGAAATTAAGAAAGCCACAATTATTGCTTTTTACAAAGTAACCCCCAGTGGATAAACTCAAACGCATCTGACGAAATGCATGAATGATAAGGTATTCAACTAACTACCCTTTGCACGTAAAGCATGCAGTTAACTGATATACTTGTTTACCATATACTTATAAATAACATGAATTATTGGAATGTTGATATTCTATAGAACATCCACTGAGATAAAAATTAACTTGCATAACTAAAAAATAAAAGCGATAAATTAAATGAAATAAGAAAAGTACAGAGAGGAAGAAAGCTCGGTCATCACATAAGTGTTGTGATCAAAATCATTGAAATGCTGATAGTGTTGTACATGTTGAAACGGTTATTCGTTTCAACATACTAATATAATCTCTGCAGGTGCATTACAGGAAGCGCCAATAGCAACAAAGAACAGATAGATTATTCGATACCTCGGAGCAGGTTCCTTGTAAACACCTGGAAATATCCTCCACCAGTCTGACTTGGTCTCTGGAGCCAGCAAACAAATTTCCGATATTAACCTGAATGAAAGTTATACAAAGTTTTATTTGCATTCGTTCTTATTTAAACTGAAAGCATTTACATACCAACTTGCACCTTTGTGTTTTGTTTACAATGGATATACAAACAGTCATGGTGAGTGTATTTTATCCGTTGTGATTTAATTTTCCTGAAAACTAACTGCTTATTTAGCCTGTGCATATGTAAGAAGAAATAAATATAAAACTTTCTCTTCAATAGAAATTTTCTTACAATTCACCTGTTTTAACCAATCCCACCTCTACAGTAGTTGTCTGTCAGTCAGTAAGTAGACACTAAAATGACGTCACATAAGGGACGCTTAACGTTTCACTTTGTACTGTTGTGACATCAATAAAATAAGTACATGCCATGAATCACGAGAAAAGTATACACTCTGGAGGCTACAACACAGCATGACATATGAACTTCAAACGCAAGAAATAAAAATATTAGTTACTCTTAATTTTGGTTTTATTTATTCTTGAAATAGAACACTTTCGGGGACCCACCCTGCAGTACATCTAGTACGCAGATAAAAAAAAATACTGCTGGGGCCTGCAAATAAAGTAACCATATCATAGCAGTAGAAAAATGCCCTCATCTTTTAAATAAAGAAGCTATACTGTATTAGCGCAAAGCAGTTCTTTTTTAAAATAGGGACCATATTTAACCTAATAAGAACAACCATATTTTTCAAATAAATAAACAATACTGAGCCAATATAAGAACAACCATATTTTTTTAAATAAAGGAACCATACTTAATCACTGTTAGAACAACCATATTTTTAAAAATAAAGGAACCATATTGAATCAGTATAAAACAATATTTTTTCCTTCCTAAGAATGACATTTTTAGCCTCAATGTTGATCATACAATGAGTTGGTAAAAAGATGGGAAACAGATTTGTGATTTAATTTAATGATTACTATCGAAATGTAAAACACTTCAGAATCATCAACCAGACTGTGGATTTGGGTCTTTAGAACACGCTATCCATTACGAAAGAAATATGTTGGACTTAACTATCACATGAGAGTACGTTTTACAAATAAACTTATTCCGCTTTATCTCTACGTACCAATGGCATGTGTGGCAAAGAATGTGTTTTTCTGCCAGCGGTGGCGCGCTGAATCTTCTTTATTTTCTACACGGGTTATTTGATGTTATTAACCATGAACAGAATTTCAAATCAATAATGTATATTTTTAAGAACGAAAAGCCAATCAGATACAGCTTCAATGTGATGATAATTTGTCAACTGAAAGCAGATTGAGCGTACAGATTATAACATGCTCTAGGATACTATAATATAACTGTCAATTCTTCGTGTTTTACTTACCAGTAGATCGGTAGACAGTAAGGCTGTTAACTTCAGTTGAAGCATTGGTTTGGATGTATTCAATGACATTGATATATCTAAACATTCCAAGACACGTTGGTAGTTATGTTGATAGGTGGCTCTCCTAAGAAATTCAAACAAACAAATGCCTTAACTTATTATTACATTGAGCTCTCTCGCACTAGTCTACTTAACAGGAAAATTGTGGACAGGTTTTATTTGTTTTTTTAGTTAAGCACAAAGCTACATGAAGGGCTATCTGTGCTCTGCCCACCACGGATATTGAAACCCGGTTTCTAGCGTTGTAAGTCTGCAATCATGCCGCTGGGGGCGATTGCAAAATTAAATTAAAAATAACATTCATTGTGTAACTAACTTCAGTTTTAACGGATAAACTGGAAATTTTATATGATAATAGCTGTTAAATCACGAATATCAGTATTGTTGTAAGCTATATTTTAATATTTTAATTTAGATGTTTGTTTGCTAGAAGAAGCTCGTCATTACGTAATGATAATGACTTTATGAAATCGAAATGTCGTGTAATAAATACAAAACGAGTATGATATAAATTCGAGAATCAGTGATGTATTCAATGAGTTAATGACGGAGTTAGTTAGTGCTAGTTAGATAGTGAGAGTTATTGCATCTGTGCTTGGAAATCTGCAAGAATAAGTTTTTGCATTTCTGAGTTAGGCGTACGTTTTGTTACGTATCTGCTCGTTTGTTAATTTCCTTAATTTCCGGTATAAATTATTTCCGAGGAACTTCAGCGATACAAGTCCTATCTTAATTAAAACTAGCTTATTCTTTCTCGATACACCTTTGTAATACACATAATTTCCACAGTCACTTTAAACTTAACAACCTTTATAACACACGCTATAGATTACAGTGGTTCACACACTTTACTTACGGTGCCTACTGTTCGCTTGACTCAATTATCTATATCTTCAATCTATCTGCATATCTATCTATCGCTGGCTTTATTTGCCGGGCTTATATACTAAAAAAAGAGGGCGCCTGGCAAACACTCGGACATTCGCGAGGTTTCTCGATAAGTCATGATCCTTCTAGAAACTCCAGCGCGCATGTTCCCAGCGTCGCGTGACTTCCGCTGTCGTAACAGTTTTTTGAACTGTTGTATTTGATGTTAGGCCTACATGTAAACGTAGCCTGTAACAAACGTTATTCACTTGTTGAAGAAATAAATTAATTTGTTATCGTTACTTGGACTGTAATTGGCATTATATTTTACCAAAGAATCCAAAAGAACCCGACCAGCAATAAAATACATTATGACAAGTTCTAAAATACCAAATATGAGTAGATCTCGTCTCATCGTTTTCGCTAAACAGTAAATAACCAAACAACAAATGAAAACAAAACCAATACCAACTAATACCTAGTACAGGATTAAGATAGCTAATTCAAAATTACAATATTTTTAGAAACTTGTTACATTATTTTCAAGCCTATTTACAGACGTCATTATGTTTTCACAAGAAGACATTCAATGATATCAAAACAATTATACGATATATAACTCTTTGTTAGAAACTTAGTTATGTATTGTTAGAAATTTTGAAAACTTTATTATAATTCAGAGAAATATATTTAACAAATGAGCATGTGATTTGTGTATATCTTACAGTTTAGTTTACAGCAAGTAAAATAAAAATATTTATTGATATTAGTTTAATAACCAACAAATAATAGTAAAGGTGTTTAACTTCATATAAAATATTCAATGAGGAAAGACCCAAAGTTCTAAAATAACTTTTACAGACTTAGACCAAAATATAGATTGCTTAATTTTGTTACTGGATTTAATATAGTTTATGTTTAAGATTTTGATCTCTTAAGAGCTGGGCTGGTGTTCTTGAAAAACCAGATTATTCGAGAAGATTCGAAGTATTTTTTGTCTTTTGGATTCATTAGAAAAATAAATTAATTATAGCTAAAAAACGTTTGTTGGCTAGATCAAGTCTTGTAATCTCTGTGTAAACATTATTTGAGAATTAGGAATAGTTCTTCTGCAACAATCAAGATATTTCTTGCAAGCCGTAACTAACTTTTTGTATGTAATAGTTTCTTTGCGTTAATTGTCAACCTAAAAATTCAGCGAATTTTAGTACGTGACAAATTTTAAGCAATATTTTTCTTTTAACTGGCTTGAGGACGAAGGGCCAAGAGATATTGATTTTTATAAGATATGTATTGAAAAAAGTTTATTTTATAAATATAAACAATAATTTTTATTATATTGGAATTTTCATCCTAAGAATTTCTATGCAAGATTTTTACTGGTAATTTTCTTTCTTGCTGCCTTTCTTGTTACTTAGTTTTCTACCCCGAAAGCTGTATTTTTATAGAAAAATATAATGACCTTTTTAAATAAATAAATACAAATCTCATTATCAAAATTGGTTCAAAAGCTGTAAAACATTAAGTCAAATTGATTGACAGAGTGTAAATTGTTGTTTTATAGGTATTTAATATTTTTATTAGCATTTTCAAACTTAGATCAAGAACATTTGATGTTTTTTTTTATTAATATGGGTAAACGTTAGGCCTAATGAAAATTTTTGTATGTTATTGGCCTCCCAGTGGCACAGCGGTATATCTTTGGGGTTACAACGCTAGAAACCGGGTTTGGATACCCGTGCTGGGCAGAACACAGATAGCCCATCGTGCAGCTTTGTGCTTAGCTATAAAGAAACAAACAAATTGTATGTTATTGATCTTTTTTTCACATACCACAGGAACAAGGTGTAAATTCATACTTTAATACTCCCAATTCAGTGCTATAATAAATCTATGAGCCTTACTTTTGCCTTTCCCCTACTCCCCCAGTGTCACTGCGGTCTGTCTGCGGACTTACAACGCTAAAAACCGGGTATCAATACCCATGATGATCAGAACACAGAGAGCACATTATGTAGCTTTGTGCCTAATTACATACAAATAAACAAATCTTTCCCCTCCTCCTCCCCCTGGCCAGGCTGCTAGGGCGCTTGACTCGCAATCTGAGGGTCGTAGATTCGAATCCCTGTTTCACCAAACATGTTCGCCCCTTTCAGCCGTAGGGACATTATAATATGACGGTCAATCCCACTATTCGTTGGTAAATGAGTAGTCCAAGAGTTGGCGGTGAGTGTTGATGACAAGCTGCCTTCCCTCTAGTCTTGCACTGCTAAATTAGGGACGGCTAGCGCAGATAGCCCTCATGTAGCTTTGCGCGAAATTCAAAACAAACCAAACCTCTCCTCCTGGTGGTTCAGCGGAAAGTCTGAGAGCTTACAACACAACAAATATGTCTTCGATACTCGCGGTGGGCACAGTACAGATAGCCCATTGTGTAGCTTTGTGCTTAACAACCAGCAAACAAAATCTTCAAAAGCTAGTCGATGGTTTGTAAATATTTAAAATATTCTACAAGAAATAGTTTAATATAAATTCTAATAAACATGTTGGATAATTTTAATAATGTTTACTTACTTTTCAAGTGTTTTTTTTTTGTTGTTCTTTTTTCTCCTTTGCAATAGTTTAATTTTTTATTCTAGTTGCCCCCCCCCAGTGGCGCAGTGGTATGTCTGCGGACTTACAAAGCTAGAATCCGGGTTTCGATACCCGTGGTGGGCAGAGCACAGACAGCCCATAGTGTAGTTTGTGCTTAATTACAAAACAAATAATTACAAAACAATTATTCTAGTTTAAAACGATGCTATATACCTTTTAGTGTTTAATCAGCGGTACCCCATTGTTTTTGTCTTTTTTTTTTCCATATCAGTGGGTAACAAGGTTAGTGCTTCCTT
>NW_013666205.1:104002-106320 GCF_000517525.1 Limulus polyphemus
GTATATATATATATATATATATATATATATATATATGCACGAGAGATTGTATAAAAAAAGATTTTTTTTTTTAACAGCAAAATAAGATAAGATTTTAAATGACAAAACTCTTCGGCAACATTCAAACAAACGGGAGTTTGCGGTAGAATGATGGGCTATCTGTGCTCTTCCCACCACGGGTATCGAAACGCTGTTTTAGCGTGGTAAGTTCGCAGACTCAGAGGCTGCAAAAGCTCCTGTAAAAATGTATAAAAGTGCTATTCACGAGTCAATTGCCATTAGCAGCCGTCTAACATCGGCTACTGATTGTTGTTTAAAACTCATGACGTAGGTAAATTAATATGTAGAAATATAAACGTACTTTTCTCAATGTTAAAATACTTTTATTGTGAGCTTTCGGTAGTCTTACCGGAGCTTTCATCGGTCAACAATGCATTGTGACATAGTTATTATAATATTTTATGACCACGCGTGAACTGTTGATTGGTAGTTTTTATGACATTACATCACAACTAGGTTTTAACAAAAGTCTATATTTACTGGTCCTATACCACGTTTTCCAGTAAGAAGAACAAATGGTGGTATAAAGATATATACTTGTTGTATACATACTGTAGATCGATGCAGGCATCAATTCCTCTATACAGAGACGCATATAATTGTCAGCTTTTACATCATAGATTATTTGCTTTGATTTAAGCGAAAATCTGCACAGTAAGCTCGGCGCAAAGATCGAACCTGGACTTTTATCATTAAGCTCGAAAGCTTACCGCTGAGCCATAGATAGTTATATTCTTAACATATAATAAACCCGTGTTGCAATATTTAATCCGTTGAGTTATTCGTTACGTTTACATTATATACATCTGTGCGTGTGTGCATGCGCTCGAAACTAACTTTGATTATTGTTGATATGATTTTCTAGTTTGTAAATAAAAAATATTCATAGAGACTTTTTTTATAGCATTTTAATCTAACTTGTAGTTATAATGTCTTGGAATAATTTTACAACTGCTGTGTTTCTCTTCTTATTCGGTAAGGATTATCACATTTTTTGCCTTAAACCAGCGTTTTCAAAACTTTTTAATATCCTTTGTTTTGCGTTATTGCACTACTGACTCTACCTTAATCGCTCGTCCGCCCCCTTACCAACGAATAGTGGGACTGAAAGGGCGAGCGTGTTTGGTGGGACGGGGATTCTAACCCACGATCCTCAGATTGCGGGTAAAGTGCCCTAATCACCTGGAGGGTTGATGAAAAAGTAAAACAAAATCGTTACCTATTTAACTAGTTGAGTGCAATAGAATTATGATGTTAACATAAATATGGAAATAGGATTATGAGGTTAACATAAATCTGGAAATAGGATTATGAGGTTAACATAAATCTGGAAATAGGATTATGAGGTTAACATAAATCTGGAAATAGGATTATGAGGTTAACATAAATATGGAAATAGGGTTATGAGGTTAACATAAATCTGGAAATAGGATTATGGAGTTAACATAAATCTGGAATAATGTTCAATAGCAATTTTGACTTTTTGAACTCGTCATGAACTGTATGATTACTGTCAAACAAATTATTCTGAACATGTTTTATCAACACAGCCGATTTATCTTTGAGTCACCAACAACACGCAACAAAAAACAGACCCCGGGCAGAAAATTTTGTTTTGGAATAGAACGTCGAAACAATAAACATCACTGATTCATAAACAGCAAATAGTGTTAGTTTATATATACAAGAGGGAATCCTCAATAGCCGCGGCATTCGAAGTTATTTTAGGCTGATTAGAGTAAATCTATCTATGTTATGTTTGTAGTTAAGCACAAAGCTACACAAAAGGCTATCTGTGCTCTGCCCATCACGGGTATCGAAAACCTGTTTTCTAGCGTTGTAAGTCCATAGACATGCCGCTGTGCCATTGGGGGGCACTAATCTATGGACCTTTTTATCCTTTCTATTAGCTATATTTTTGTGCGCCAGCAATACCAAGAGTGGGACGCGCGTATACCCTATTCAATTTTATTACTCATCAGGAACTCTCTCCCAGCCTACCCTTGAAATTATTTTAGGCAGCATTAATGTATATTAATCTATTAGACCTTGGGCGTGGTCAAATACGTCAATCGAAAGGATTTGACCTCCTGAGTTCAAAACTGTAATCAGATCTCAAATCGGTCAAGAGATGACAGAGCTATGAGCTAAAGGTTTGTTTTTACAAAAAAACAAAACTCAAGAGTCGTTCTATGAGCCACTACGCCGCAGCTAAAAATTGTATGTGCGTGTGTGTGTATATATATATATATATATAT
>NW_013666205.1:106774-111688 GCF_000517525.1 Limulus polyphemus
AGGGACGGCTAGCGCAGATAGCCCTCGTGTAGCTTTGCGCGAAATTCAAAAACAAACTTTTCCTCCATCTTCACTGAAAAAAAAAAAAAACTCGGCGCCTATGTTCTAATCGCTACAAATAATTTCTGGTAAACAGAAATGGGTTTTGAAAATCACAAAGCATAGCCTAATGAATCAAGGCCTTCCTTTTATTCAAATAAGTTGGCTTTCAGGAAAAGTGTGGCCAGCAAAGTGAAACAGTTGCAAAAAATTTAAATATGAAAACGAAAACAAGTAGCATATTGAATATAAATGTCAATTAATTAGGTAATTAAAAACACTTCTTTTTAATAAATTATAACATTATATTTTGAAAAATAAAAATATTATCATCTAAAATAAAGGAATGGGGTCCTTTTAATTTCGTTTCTTGTTTATCATATTGAAGTAGAAATTATCCAATTATTTTTTCATATCTGTCCAGAAATAGACATAGTTGCTGTTATCCTAGTGTTTAGATTAACATAATGTGATCAGTGACATCGTGATGAAATTCTTAAAATATAATCACTTCTGTTTTTCTATGAGTGTAATTTAAGGAAATACCTAAATATATTATAAAATGAAATATAAAAAAATTATTAGCTGCATTATTCGGACAAAGCCCGTGTGGCTGTGTGTACTGTTGGCTAGTTGTTTTTCCTATGGTCAATAGTTCAATATTCAGGACGACCATACCTAGAACCTGGAGATTTCTGACCTGGCCGATTAAAATGCCGTTGGGGTTGAAAATTTCAATTTATTGAAAACGTGTTTTATGCCAGAAGCGCCCCCACTTGGATGGCTCAGAGGTAAGTCTGAAGGCTTATAACGTTAGAAATCGGTGTTCGATACCCGCGGTAGGCAGAGCACAGATAGCTCATTGTGCAGCTTTGTGCTTAAATCAACAATATTAAATAAGAATACTATACTTATATTCGTTTCGTGAAGAGGAACTGTTTTATATTTTTAAAAAAGGCCTACGTTGGAGCTATATCTATTCTACCCATTACTTTTTATCACGCTTCATGCTTTCTTACATTTTTGTTCATGGCAACGTGCATGTATACCAACCGTGCTTATACCCTTTTTAATGAACTCTTTATACCACCATCTTGTTCATAAACGCTAAGCACTACAATAATGTTGCTTTCCGTGATAGTTGGCACTCTACTACATCCGTTTCCATGAACTCGAAAATTAATAAAAAATAATCTCCTCCCCACAGGTTTAAAAAAAAAAGGCGAAATTAATATATTACATCCGGCATTCGTTCCGTACTTTGACCTTCTAGAGAATGTAAAGATTTCTGCGAGCTTGCCAGTACCACCGCTAACCAAGTTAGGGCCCAAGGACAAATCCTAAATTAGGGTGCTACAAATCCGTGGACTTCGCTCAGACCCCCCTTCCAGTACAATTAATCTATTTTTCCTTGTTTGTCATCTCTTCCACAAGGTTAATTATGGTGAGCTAAATACTGGCTATATTAAAGTTCGGTAGTATAAAAACTATGTTTATAATAAACTTTATAAACCAATATTTGAATAGCAGTATATCGTGTATTTCAAGTTTAAACCACTAAAACATCATCATGATTAACTTTTATAATATGATTTGTTTTGAATTTCGCACAAAGCTACACTAGGGCTATCTGCGCTAGCCGTCCCTAATTTAGGAGTGCAAGACTAGAGGGAAGGCAGCTAGTTAGCACCACCCACCGCCAACTCTTGGGCTACTCTTTTACTAATGGATTGACCGTCACATTATAACGCTCCCACAGCTGAAATATATATCCTTAGATGGGTTTGGCATGACCTAGTCTTAGCTTATCGGACTGTGATCAATGCGTCCAAGGTCCACGTCCCGTTGCCGCAACAACTGCGCTCAGCACTATTGGGCCGTGAATGTGTTATAAAGAGTGGCGGTCAAATTCCTTTATCAATTAGAGTAGCTATTGACTAGCTACTTTCCCTCCAGTCTATCAGATCAAATTTAGGGACAGCTAGTGCTGACAGTCCCTATGTAGATTTTCACCAATATCAGAAACAATCTCCCTATACATATTTCAGTAACATTTCACAGCCATAATCTTCTCAAACGTTAATCAACTTAGGCCCTTTTTAACACTGAACAACGGGGACTCGTACATAATAAATAATGATGATGAAATTTTGTTGAATGGACGGCAACTGCCTGTTGAAGAAACACGAGTGTAGAGGACGACGTTTCGAAAGTCTTCCGTCTTTCGTCTTCTACACTTGTGTTTCTACAGCAGGCAGTTGCCGTCCACTCAACAAAGTTTCATCGTGAATACTCTGCCTAAACAATATATCCAATAATATATCAAGTATTCTAGAATCTTGATATTTGTATTATTTTTCTTAATGTTGTTATCATATGACCGAACACTTTTACGCTAACTAATAAAATAATCAAAATTATAAAGTAAACCGATTTTCCGATAGGCTAAAAGAATACTTATTGTAAGAAAACATTTATACAATTAATACGAATAAATTTTAGTCTCGCAAAGATTTATATAGAAACATTATTTAATTCATTTTAATCATTCACCGAATTTTGTCATTTTCAAACCTACCGAAAAACTTCTTTTTACAAGAGTTTCCATGCTGCACATGCGCAGTACAAATAAACTGCGAATAATATCCCTGGTGGGTTTGTTACGATAAGCAGTAACATTATCATCAAAGTCAATTGCGTTTAAATGATTGTGCACGTGGCTAACATGGTAATCCACTCTTTTGTCGACTTTCCCTAAGGTCTCAAACCTACGGTGCGTAGGAGACGCGATCGTGGCGCTCTGTGCACGATGGACACTATTCAAGTTTTCTGGGTCAAAGTTGTGAACACTTAAAAGAATACAGCAAGAACTTGGAGACGGATCTACAGAAAGCACTTCTTGTAAAACGTTTCCTTGAGACAGACTACCTGGCTCAAATGTTGAGTACCACATGTTTCAGATGACATTCCAAATCTTAGCACGAGCAAAATAACACGCAACGACCAAAGCTGTAAGTCAGGTGGATCTACAAGTAACTAAGAAGTGCTTTGTTTTTCCTGTACCTCTTCTTAAAACTAGTTTCATCACATATAGAGGTGTGGTAATGTTTGCTGTGGATTCGGCCTGAAGGACGCGATGATTGCCGGAAGTTGATCGCACTCCATACAGCGTTTACAACTCGGATAGGTCAACCCGTTTAATATATATGTGTGCACTGAAATGTAGAACAGAAGAGTTGTTAGCTAAAATAGGCGTGATGTCTTCAATTATTAATCTGACACATACGCGCAAGTACAGATTGGATGTCTGCTACGCTGTTAGTGTGAATGCGTTTTTAGATAACAAGGAACTTTTTTTCGGGTGTTTTTATGCCATGCTATAGACTAACTTTTCATAAAATAAAGATACGTGTGATATCATGCATTTTGTCAGTCGCTAATGGTCTTGCTCTACCTCACAAACACAAGGTGGAAAAAATCAAACTGGAAACTATTAAAGAATGATACATGTCTGTTCAATTGCTGTTCATGTATTTACCTGGGATATGAGACGGATAAGAAAACATGATCTCAAAGATACACGAAAAATAAAGCAGAAATTTGAACAGAACTAAAAAAATACAATTAGAGCAATTTGGACCGAATTGTATGTTTCAGGGGAAAATCATTCATAACGCGTAGGGTTGGATGATGTGTTTTAGTGAAAAGCCACTGATAGCAGATAGGGTTTGGTTTGGTTTGTATTTCGCGCAAAGCTACGCGAGGACTATCTGCGCTAGCCGTCCCTAATATAGCAGTGAAAAACAACATGGAAGGCAGCTAGTAATCACCACCCACCGCCATCTCTTGGACTACTCATTTACCAACGAATAGTGGGATTGACAGAAACATTATAATGCCCCCACAACCCTCAAATTGCGAATCAAGCGCCCTACCCACCTAGCCATGCCGGGCAGCAGATAAGGTTGAATGATGTGTTTAAGGGGAAAACTATTGATATAAGATAAAGCTGAGTGATGTGTTTTAGGGGAAAACCATTGACAGCAAGTAGGGTTGAATAATGTGTTAAAACAGTAAACATACTTTGTGAAATGGAGACACAAACTACAACCAGCTTAGAAGAATAGCTGCTGAAAAAAACAGTGTTCAATAATACAGAAAGAACCAATAAAAACGAACAGAATTGGTTGTTCTATTCATTATGTAAACTACTGAAAAAGCTGTATAATAGAAATATGAAAAAGGGTTTGGAAGACAAAGAGATGAACGAAATGTGTATTATTTCGAGAAAATGTCATTACTAATCACCAAGATTGATGATTTGATATTTAAATAAAAAAATGCTCCGCATGAGTAAAGTTTCTTAAGGTGAAGAAGTTTCTTAACCCTAAAATTGTTCATCAAACAAGTCAAGGTGAACATGTTAGGGTAGTTTTCATGCGCGGAATCAAAATGACTCTAGTGTTAAACAACTGCTCTGTCAACATTTTAACGCCCTGTTAAGCTAAAAAAGCACCATGATTAGTGAACCTTACTTATTTTTTAGGAAGTATGATCCACCCTGAAAAGTCAACGAGGCATTCAGATCGGTTTTGTTACTACGACTTAATTCATATTTTAGACAATATTCTGTGGTTCAGTGAACTATAAACTCATTTTAATTTGATATATATATATATATCGTGAAATAATAACCAAATAATTATATATATATATGTATACACACACATATATATATCGTGAAATAATTAACAAATAATTATATATATATATATGTATCGTGAAACAATAAACAAATTGCCAGGAACGAAAAAAATATATCATTATAAAAATAAAAAACAGTTGCAAGTAGTTTTTTTTTTGTTATTTAAGAAC
>NW_013666205.1:111760-115319 GCF_000517525.1 Limulus polyphemus
AAAAAAAAAAAAAAAAAAAAAACACTTTCTTATTTTTTTTTTTTTTGATTTAAGAACAAAGCTACACAATGGGTTATCTGTGCTCTGCCTACCACGAGTATCGAAACTCGGTTTCTAGTAGTGTAAGTCCATAGACATTCCTCTGTTCCACTGGGGGCGCTGCAAGTAGGTTGAGAAAAGTTAATCATGCAAAAAAAACAAAAAACAATATAAAAACCTGGTAAAACTGTAAAAAAATTAAAGACCTCGTCCCATCTCTACATGGATGATTATCATTACCATACGATCTTAATCTCTAATCAGGATTCAAGATCGTAAGACACTAACCGGCTCATGTGCATAAAGCTATGTAACAGGTTTGGAATTTACCAATTAAGAAACTATTTTTAAGAAATCTTGATAAGGCAATTTAAGCTTTGACTCATTTATATATAAGTTGCTTTGTTTGTTTGTTTGCTAAGCACAAAGCTAAAGAATGGGCTATCTGTACTGAGCCCATTACGAGTATCGAAACCCGGATTTTAGCGTCATAAACAGTTAGACTTGCCGCTGAGCTACCGGGAGGCGTGTAACATGCCCTATAATTATATAGCACGCGTGGTCTAAGAAATATTACAATGTTAATATATAATCTAATGTAGGTTACTGTGTACTAGAATGAACTTGAAAAGGCTGAAAACATACAATCATGTGACTGTATTTAACAACTCTTAAAATATATTAGCCCATCGAGTCATAACAAAAACCTAAATTTCGTGATTTGGTTGTGACAAAATTCAGTAACCGAAAAAATAAAACGACAGACAAACGGAAGCAATTAAACAATCCATTGCAAGCTAAGACTTGAGCGGTAATAATATTAAGTATTAAATAATAACACTAATTTTGTTTCATTTATACGAGATGAAGTAGAAAAAACATTTATTATTGAAGATATGCTATTTATTTTGTTGTTTTTCTCTTAAATGATATACCTCACGCATTTCATTGTTTCATGCATAGATTTTCTTCTGTTTATCATGAACCATGATAATGGTTCATTATAGGGATCGAAAGGAATTGCACAAAACCCTAATAGAACGTTCGGGCAAAAAGCACCTTAAACAGTAAAGATTAATTTCAAACAACACTTTAAAACATTTACTATTGACTGCTAAGGCTGTACACATATAAAAATGCACAAAGAAAATCCGCTCAAAATGGCCTGTTTGTAATTATTCTTATTCTCTTGCCAGCCTACAACAAAAATGGCTTGGTATAGTGCACCTAAACCTTTAGTAGAATACAAATAAGGTACTGTGAAGGTCGTAGGGGCATTGAAAAATCGATTTGTTTCTTCTACATTTTACATAAGCTAAAAAGCATCATAATTCTAATGTAAACAATATTATCAATACACCTTGAAGTTAACTTTGTTACAAATATCTAGTGTTCCTTTAAAAAGCTTACGTACAGGATGAAACAGGAATTACCAGCCAATAATAAATGAACATTAGATGACTGTAACGTGTAGATACTCAATGTTTTGTACACTATACAATCGGTGTCTCTAGGGAGCCAATCCCTATATTATGTATGAATTAAAAGAGTAAAAAAAGATCAATACACATAATATTAAATTTTATTACACACATTCGTAGAATATTTACTTTAAAAAACAGGAAGGTTTATTTAAAGCGATGTTTTAGGCGTATATGTTTTATTTGAAAAGGTGCCTTTCTACTGGTAAAACTTTATACGCACTTAGTGGGAGTTGTGTCTTAATCTAGGCATATATTTGCCCATTGTTATGCATTATATAAAGATAATTTAGTTGCTCATAAACTATAAATGCTCACTATATTCTCAAACCAATCTCCATGACAATCTCCAGCTGCAAGTGAACATTTTACATCTCGAAATAATGCGATAAAATAGTCAATAGCTACACTAAATCATCATGAACCATATCATCTAGCTACTAGCTATGTTTATAATCATTACAATGTATAAAGTTAGCGACCACACGCCTCCCGGTAGTAAGTAATCCTTTGCCCATAGTTGAGCATAAAAAAGCCAATAAACAAGATAAATAAAAAATTGGGAATTTAAAACCTGCAAGTAAAGATCGTAAAAAAGTAATGAAACAAGGCTGGAGATACTGTAGGCATTATTCACTCAAACTACAAATCCCTATTTTTGACTCCACCAAATGTAATTCTAAGTAACAGCATGGAAACAAATTAGGGATTTGCAGCTTCTTTACGATCCCTATTTGCAAATTTTTAAATTTCCATTTTTTTATATTGTAAAAATAAATTTACTAAAAACAAAATAACCAATATTTAAGATCAGTTTAAAACAGTGAAGCTGAAGGTCCATGATTCGCTTCCCATTGCCGCAAAAGCGCGCTTCGCATTTTGAAACCACGGTGCGTTATAAGAGTGATTATCAAAGCCCAGTAGTCCAAGAACTGGCAGTAGATACTATTGACTAGCTGCCTTCCCTCGAGTCTATCAAAGTAAAATTAGGGACGACTAGCACAGGTAGTTCTTGTTCAGCTTTATGCGAATTTCCGAAAGAAACAAACAAATTTGAGAACTTTTTTATTTGTTTGTTATTATCACAAAACTACACAATGGGCTACCTGTGTTATGCCCACCACGAATATCGAAACCCAGTTTTTATAACTTATAAGCCCTCAGACTTATTGCTAAACCAACCACCGAAAGGTGGCCATAATCTGTCACAGTTATTTGCGAACAGCATTTTCTCTCTCTCTGAGTACTGTTAACTGAAAAACCCGGAGAAACCCAAATTGTGATCAAAGTGTAGGCTGTACGCTGCTTTCTAATGCGTAATTTATCTAGCTTTACCTGCACAAATCAATTCCTTTATCGTAATATATATATATATACTATGAAAAATTCTATTCAGTGTTTTAAAATAATAAAATAGGCATGAAGGTGTTGTATTCTTACATTTGATATTTCCTCCTTTCTTATATACTCTTATATACACACACGAAGCAGGTTTTTACGACAAGGGGACGCGAACTATAAGCCTCGGGTTTACAGTTTAAGCATGCTAACCACTATTTCAAGCACGGCCAGTATTTTTAGCAATCGCATATTTATCTATTAAAAGTAACTAAGCAATGAATGCTAACCAAAACTGACGACGAGTTAGCGGTGGATGCTGCCGGCCGTTTGCCTTCCCTCTGATCGGTGGTTCAAAACTAGGGACGGTGGCAAATTACCTTAGTAGCTTTGCCATAAACAATCAGACAAACAAACTAAGGCCGTTTGCCTTCCCCCTGATCGGTGGTTCAAAACTAGGGACGATGGCAACTTACCTTAGTAGCTTTGCCATAAACAATCAGACAAACAAACTAAGGCCGTTTGCCTTCCCCCTGATCGGTGGTTCAAAACTAGGGACGATGGCAACTTACCTTAGTAGCTTTGCCATAAACAATCAGACAAACAAACTAAGGCCGTTTGCCTTCCCTCTGATCGGTGGTTCAAAACTAGGGACGATGGCAACTTACCTTAGTAGCTTTGCCATAAACAATCAGACAAAC
>NW_013666205.1:116131-127990 GCF_000517525.1 Limulus polyphemus
GTGCCACTGGGGGACTACTTGTTCCTCATACCTACAAATTTTTCTAAAATTAGAGTTTTTATGTACTAGCTGAGGGCACCAGGTGTAAGAAATCACAAGTTGTATAAAGGACAATGTTAGATAATGTTCCCCTTACTTCTTTCTTTTGTTATCAAATCCCTAATCCCCTTACTTCTTGCTTTTGTTATCAAATCCCTAATGGTCTCGTGAAGTGCTGATTGCATGCATATTCTGTTTTGTAGAAGGTTATAATTGACTCATTAACTGATTAAGTACTTGTGTCTTGAAATTCAAACCCAAAAGCCCATAAAAAATAGTAGAAATGTGCCCTATTTCTTATCTTCCTTTTCTAATAAAAATCCTAAAACAAAATAGCTCATGTACACCGTCGGACAGTTTCCAGTTACCATCCCAAAAATTACGACAAACGAGCCAGCGAACTCTGGCCGATGGATGTTAACACACATATGCACAAGTAATGAATCATCGTTATAGTAAGATATATATACATATCTCAAAAATATACAAAATAAACCTATGTACACACACACATATATATAGCGAGAGAAAAAATCATTTGACGTTTTTAAACATGGCTTATGATGTTTTCTTATTTTTAGATTGGCCGGTCCCTTTAAACGATAAAAAGAATAAATAGGACGTCAGTAGCCCTGCTCGTAAGTGTGTATTTAAATTAAACATAATGTTGTGAGATAAGAATAAATGATTATTAGGTAATAAATACTTCATATGGGACGATAATTTATTACATGGTTATAGGGGAAATATATATGCTATAAAAAACAATGTGTTCAATCAACATTTTTCTAACCATCAAAGTACCAACTTTTTTTTATAAACCCTTCGCTACCGATGGGGTCCATATATTGCATCACATTGAATATTCTTATGTTTTTGCCTGTTACAAATCACAAAGTAAAAAACTGACAAAACAAATAAAAATCAGTCAATTACACAGGAAACCCAGTACTAATGCATGGAATTAAATGCAATATTGACGGTGATTTTGTTTAATTTACTTGTATGACTCATACATTATTAGGGATTCTTTAACCAGCAAAGTCATGGACTCACAAGCAATTTGATATATAATTGGCTTAAAAAATGTGTTTGAAAAAAAAGCTCATGCGGTTCATACGAGCTAATGCATAAATGGGGTGCGTGTATAATGCAACATAGAAAGAACAAAATAAGTCGGAGGGGGGTTCTGTCGCATCAAGAATCTAAAATAAGATTCTTAAAGTGTTCATTAATATTCACAGTCCTATTAAAAGTACTGTAAAAGATTTATTCTATTACTACATCATGTGTATTATACTATTTTATGTTTTACAAAACCACATGGATATAATACTGTTTACTTTGTTAAAAGGTCATTATACAATACACAAGCTGAGGAAGCTAACGTGTATACGAGACCCAGAAAATATATATGGTAAAAACAGGCACGTGGAATATATGGCAGCCACCACCGATCTTCCACCTATGCAATTAAAAGAACATTGCAACATTTTAAATTGTTATTTTATGTATTCATGTACAGTATGATTGGCCTTCTGTTAAGTGTATACTGAGTGAGGTTTTATAAGTATTTTTAAGGTATTACATTATCTTCCACGGTTCTGGAACTTTACTATTTATTGAGTTGACGCCCAGGACTCAATTAAACAAAACGTTACAATGTTATAATGATTCGTTGTGAACTCCTCTGGTTTCAACATGCGGTAATACTGTGCCGAAATTTGAGTTTTTTTGTTGTTGTTTTTTCAAATTGCCATTACAACAAAGATATGGCACTGATGGTTTTCATAGGTTATTCGAATTC
Source organism: Limulus polyphemus (assembly GCF_000517525.1). Taxonomy (NCBI): domain Eukaryota; kingdom Metazoa; phylum Arthropoda; class Merostomata; order Xiphosura; family Limulidae; genus Limulus; species Limulus polyphemus. Next base: position 117,978 of record NW_013666205.1, read on the forward strand.
TGTACCATATAAGTCTGTTAGAATTTCAGTATTAAAAAATTGTCTTGACTTAGCAACACCACTAGTTTAGGTCATATAAGACAAGTGGTTCGCAAACTATTTTAATCTGAGGGTCTCTTGATGTAAATAAAAAAGTCTGAGGCCCCTCAACCTATAAACATGCCTTAAAATTACTAATGAGCTTTAATGATATCTATGAAGTATGTTTTTAATTTGATGTGGCCTTTTCTTATCAATTTATATGTATTATAATTAGACCATTAGAAATTTATTATGTTTGGGTTAAATTTGTAGATTGATGAGCAATTAAATACACACTTAATTTTATATAAGGTTATCTTATTTTCGTTTTAAAATATGAAGCAATCCTTTATTTTAATTAATTCAACATAATTTTCATCGGCTTATTGTTTATTTAGAATTAAAATCAATTCAGCATCTTTGTTTTCGGCCCACTTTTGGCAGGTCCCCCAGAAAAAGTTTCACGGCCCCAGGGTGGCCGCGGCTCCCGCTTTGAGAAACACTGATCTAAGAGACATATGCCAAAGTGGGTAACTAACGAACTGCTAAAACGCCACAGTACCGCTGTCCTCGATTAAAAGAGAGAGAATAGATAAAAGAGAAAATCTTGTTTGTTGTTAAGCGCAAAGCTTCACAAAGGGCTAACTTTACTCTGCCCATTGCCAGTGTCAAAACCCTATTTTTAGCACTATAAGCTTATAGATTTACCGTTAAACCATCTGGGGTAAGAAAGAAAAGCGTGTATCAGTAAAAAAGAACGTTGAGAGCAGCGATAAGCCGTTAGTCCTTTTCTCCCAAAAAATTTATACAGAGTCGTTTGTCTGAGCACTTTCTGCAATATTTAATTAAAATACTGTTTCAAGCGATATTTTCAATGTCTTTGTTTAGATATTTCTTTGCTAGAGAGAGCTTCTAATCATGATGATAATAATACAATACTTGGAATGTTCGTGAATTTTAAGAATCGAAAATCTTTCTGAAATATCTAGAAACAAAGGTACTTTATAAATACGATAATGAGTGAAGCATTGGGTTAATTGAGAAGTTACAGGGTTTTCAATGAGGGATTCATATCAGTGCTAGTATTGAGAATTATCGCATCTATTCAGTAACCCAGTCGATTAACCGTGGAATTCTATAAGTAAGTTTATTTGTCAGTTACGTTGTTGTCGTTTGAAGCTTGTTACCGTTACCGGAGCCTTCATCGGATTGTTGCCCGATGAATGCCCCGTTAAGAGTGCCGAAAGCTCGCAAATTATAGTATTTTTACGTAGAAAAAAGTCCGTGTATATAAAAAAATTATTAAAAGAAAGAAAGAAAACATGCATATAGAAGTTCATTTTAAAAGTGTAAGCTCAGCAGTGTTAGATAAATGTCATTATTTCTGTCAATTCGCAAAAGTAAATTGTTTAGTATTAGTAAAAATATTAAAAAAGCTTAATAGTAGGTTAACATACATGTTGTTATGGTGTGAAAGCTTGCGATGTACGATTATATTTACATTTGTAATAAGACATTAGTGTTCACCTTATTATATTTTTAAATATCACATTCATTATCTAGTCCCATAAGGATTTTCATTAATTAGAAAATCGTATAATAATAGTATTCCAACCACACTATATTTGCCATATCCATTCACTAAAATAAAAGTAAAACCGACAAATAATTTATGTTATGATGTCCGTCTTTCTTAAGTTAAGTGTCAAATAGTCCTAAGGTTTTCAGAGCTGTTTAAAACGTGTATTGAAAATCACCTACAGACTTTATGTAATATAAGCATATTGTTTTACAACACCTATGTTTTATTATTATTATTATTGAGTATTAGAATGAAATAATATATTTAAGATACAATATATTATTTTTCAAAGGCTATAATTATAAAATGTTTATGAGAAATTCACCTAAAACTGTTAACAATCATATTAATCTGTTTCTAGACTAATTATATTTAGTTATCTGGATTGATGGCTTAGCCATGCATAATACGTTCCTTCCAGCGCTGTTTGCAAAAGTTGCATTCTCAAACTTCTTTTCTAAAAAAAGTATCAACAGATGAATGTGTACAGGAGATAATTGTAACAATCTTTAAAATGTTACATCCAAACAGGCACTAAATTTTTTATATTGTTTGAATTTCGCTCAAAGCTACACGGGCTATCCGCCCCTAATTCAGGAGTGAAAGACAAGAGGGAAGGCAGCTAGTCATCACCACCCACTGCCAGCTCTTGGGCTACTCTTTTACCAATGGATTGACCTCCACATTATAACGCCCCCACGGCTGAAAGGGCGAGCCATGCCGGGCTATTTTTTTTATCGGAATATTGTTTTTGTCTCTTTCTTCATGCGAGATTTTACGCCCGGCAACTCGAAGTAAGTCAAAGTTACAATATTTCATAAGAGAGAAAGTCAAGAAACAAAACCATTAGTTGTAAGAGTATTTTTGTAACCATCGGCCTAAGAAAACTCTTGGAAAACAAAATAAAAGTCATCTTTCATAGAAACAGACAAGACTCTGATCCTTTGTTCAGATTAACAAAATCCACAATTCGATGCTTTTATAAGAAAAAAAAGCTGTACTATAATTTGTTCCAAGTTTCTTAGATCTGTAAAACGTCTTCAACAACCAGTGTCTGGCTTACCTAGTTGCATTACCATTACTAAAATACTCAATATAACCTTCCTATTATCTTTCCAACATTTTCAGAAAAATTCGTGAACTTTTAAAGTGAATGTTCACGAAACACATCCTGATGCCAGTGATGGCATTGCTCCTGAAGCAGGAGTTCTACAAAGAGGAGTGAACAAACCTTGTTTATTATTCATGTTTATAATATACCCATGAATAACATATTAATCTATATTCTACTTGACAGCTAGCCGATAATGTGACTATCTATAGAAGCTCTCCTTATACTGCTATACTATAGCATAATCTATAGTTTATGCCATAAACTAATATTCGTTCTCCATTCAGAAAAATAGAAACTAACACAACAGATGTCGAGTATTCCTAAATTCTTCCAAACATAAATTTCCCAGGTACCTCTTTTTAAAAAATCATAGAGCCTAAAAATTAATTAAACCTAAACATGAAGAAGAAACTAAAGTATAATCTAGAGAAAAAAAATCACCTTAGAAATCTATTTGGGAACGATAAAGAAGTTACTTCCAAAATATAATTATAGTATTTGAAGCATATATCAATCCATTTAAAGACTATAATTTACAAAGATTAAAGTTAAGTGAATGCTGCTTCACACTACATTTGTGGACATCAAAGTACTTAAATTTGTTATTCGTATATTCTTAGACGCCAATTACTTGGATCAAGACATATGGAGCGTTTCGTAACACCTTAATATTTTCTCTGCGCAGACTCTGTGGTACTACGTCTGTGATTGATTACGTAACATTCAATATGGCAGAGGATGCATAAAGATGACGGATATGTGATCAGTTCTATTGGGTGATTAATATAACTTCATTTTGTTTGGGCCAAAACGTTTATTAGTTATGTCACCTGACGAAAAGGGACGTAATCGAAAGTTCTCTAAAAAAATGGACAAGGAGATAATACATAGTGGTCATTTTATGGTATCCGAGATTGACGAAGAAGACGACTCAGCTGTACCCCTTATTGGAGTACATGGGTCAGCTAACGATAACATTAACAGTGATAAAAATCCCATGTCTGTCGTGCCTCGGAATGTTAGCGCAAGGGTCAGAGGTTACGATTTTAATTATGCCTGCAAAGAAACTTTCAAAAATTACCATTTCGCACCTCGAAGTTCTCATTCAATATCAATTGATGCATCTTTGACAAAACTTTTCGAATGTATGACATTAGCTTATTGGTAAGTTTCTTGAATAGTGTAGACTGATGGTTAAGTAATAGTATTACTTTTTTATTTTTCTTGGTAGGAAGACTGATTTTACATAGTATAGGTATCTTAATTGACATAAAAATAACAATTCTTTGCTTACAATATAAAATTATATTGTTTTTGAACCTGTAAAACTGACTAAATATAGCAACCAACAGAAATCTTAACAAAATAAATTTCATTTTACTATCTGTAGTCTCAGTGTTTCAGTTGAATAGGTGGGAGTGCAAACGAGCCACCTTTTGAATCACAAATAAACAAGAACTCAACAAACCTCCATGTCTACTTGCAGATTAAAAGCAAAATTAGTATCTTTTATATAACACATTCAACATACTGAACAGCCACTAATCCCATCCTCCAGTAGGACAGTGGTAAGTTTTGGGATTTACAGTGCTAAAATCAGGAGTTCAGATGTGGCTTTGCTATAACAAAACACACACACACACACACACTGATCCCACTTCTCAGTACATTGTGTCATACTGGTCAAGCAAATGCCATACTGTAAAGTTGTGTTCTGGCCATGATAAATTCTTCATATTTTCAATTGCACTAGGACAACTAAATGTGCTTTAGAAGGTTGTGGCTGTTTGTTCACACCTACATACTCCTAACCAGTGTGATAAGGTGTTTAAATTGAAGAATTCAAACAACAGTATGTTTACATTATACAATAAGGTGCAAAATATTATTAAAAAAGGATTTACACACTTATAATTATGTCTATACTAGTCAAAACCCTTTTTTAAATTTTGTAGTGCTGTTAGTTAATATTTAATTTGCAAAGTATAGCATTGTTGAATGTATTTTTTGGCCAGTTGAAGTAAATATGTGTTAATCAGTTTTATTTGTGTTGTTTACTATTTTAAGGAAATATATATATCTATTTTACAATATTCCTTTTAAATAATGCCATCTTTAAGTTAATGTTATGACTTTTATTTTACCTGTGGCTTTAAGTAGTAGGCATAGCGATTTTTAAAATGGTCACAGAAGTTTTTTTATAGTAACTGCATGCTTTTGCTAAGATTGTTCAATAATTTTACTTCCAAAAAATGCATGTTATTGTTAACATTATTTTTAAATAGCATTATTTTACCTCATTGAATTTTATATTGCCATTTATGTTGGTGTATCAACCTTTTTATGTAGAACTTTTGTTATAACTTGACCATATTTATCACATAAATATTCCAAAATAAAAATAGTTAAACCTCCATACCTTTTTTATTCACCCGATTTAAGTATGTCACATACATAAGGCAATTGATATTGAACCTTTGTATACTGTACAGTAGGTCTTTGTACACTTCTATTTGCGTGGTGAAACTTTAACAAAACAAAGATGATGATTTATGCATTATGATTGGCTTAAAGTAGTTTAAAAGAAACTTTCAGAAAAAATTTCAATAAACAATAAATTTATTGTCATTTGGATTTGCAAGCTTTTGTATAAAAAGTGCAGTTTGCAACATTGGCAATTGATAGTATAAACACTGATTATAAACTTACCAGGAGAATGTTTATTTGAGAAATATTATATGAAATATAACTGTAATAATATTTATTATAATTTTTAATTACTTACAACCCCTTGTTAACAGTAATTTTGAGGAGTTTTTTTTTAAGGTAAAACTTTCTGTGTGAACCATGTGACCATAGATGAGTGTCATGAAAAAGTAATAGATAATTATAAATATCCGAAAGGAAAATATTAAAAACAATAACAAAAATGAGTGGGGGGGAGAAGTCTACAAATTGCTGAGAGAGTAGCGATAAGTTTAAAAAATAGTTGAAGCTTTTCTTATAGTACTTGTATTTGTTCATATAGAAATAGATGTTACTGAGTTAACTGAGTAATCTGTTGAGTCATTAATTGCTTATTTGCTTTTTTTCTCTTTCTGTAGGACTTTCATTGCAGATTGTTTCAAATTATTGTGTTTACATATAATAAATTTTGGATTCTTAATTTTTATTCTTTCTTAATCACAAGTTACAGTTTTTCTGTTTTAAGTTATAACATTTTGAATGTTTCCATATCACTGATAACGCAGGCCTGCGATGGTTTTATTGCCTTGAAATGTTTACGTGTTCTACAGTAATTCTTGTACACTGAATCAGAAAATGATATTCATTTTTCTCCATCACGTACAGATTTTCAACAAAACATCATAACACAATACAAGAAAGACCACAATACATAGTTTTGAGACTAATAGACATAGATTTCACCAAAAAATTTAGGATGAATGAGGATGCATATTCGTTTGACATCAACGTTTTTCCAATTTCTTCAGTTTGTTTGTGTATTTGTTAACAAACATAATAAAAAAAAATTTCACTGTAGTAAAAGAAATAATAATTTGATCTAAGTAAGAGTTTTTTTTCTTTCCAATTTGAAAAAAGTGAATATAATTTTTGAAATATAGGTAACTGAATTATTGAAAATCTGTTATTAAAACCGAAACAACTTTAATGAAGCTTAAATTCGCAGGCCTGTGTAATTGCACAATGATCATTTTTACTTCTTAGCCCAAAGTAGCCCCAAATATTTCATGATAAACCCACCCTTGACCAAAGATTAAAATCACGTGTGAAAAGAAATGTTTGTATTTTTGTTAACAAATATAATAATTAAAAATGTTCAACGAGGTAAATGAAATAATAATTTGATCTAAGTAAAAGTTTTTTCTTCTCAATTTGTAAAAATTCCTTATGAGATAGAAAAAAATAAATATTATTTTTGAAATCTGCGCAGGTGAATTATGGAAAATCTGTTATTAAAACCAAAACAGCTTTTATGAAGTTTAAATTTGTAGGCCTGTGTAATTATCTTAATTCCTTTAATTTAATGTATGTGGATTCAACTGTTCTCCTTTTTCTGACAATTTTTTGTTATTATTTAATCTTTCTTTTACTTTAAGTAATATTTTATTCTTGATTATGTCATGTTAATACATCTTTGCCAGAAATCTTTGTACCAATAACAGCTGAAAAAACAGTTACCATCAGAAATTTGTTCTTTAGTTCTTTATGAAAAATATTTTTAAAATGTGGGTTTCTTAGTTTTATTGTAGTTTATTTTTATCATGTTAGTTTTTGTTTGGATGAATTTTAACATTTTCAACCTTTTTATAATTCAATTTTAAATAAACTTGGTTCTATTTCAAGGCAGAATTTCTGTTTCTTATAAAACAGATACCCTAAAAAATTTTGTGGATAATCATTGGTATAACAGTCAAGATAAAATAATGTACAGTCCTTAAGAGGTTCTAGCACCCAGGTGAACTATGTTAATCGTAATTAGTATGTGTGGAGGAGCCTAACTGAGTGTTAGCTGATATCATAGAGAGTCTAGATGCAGTTGAAAACATTCCAAATCAAATACAATTTATTCCAAATGTATTTGTAAAAGAGCTTGTGGAGCCTATTCTCGTTTGATACAGGTCATTAAAATTACTGATCTGCATTATGATAATGTATAGCCACTATGAGAGAGAAGTTTACTTCAGAGTATACAAATAGTTGCAAATCCCAAGAAACTTTGTCTCGTTATTGGTTATTCCATACTACAAAACTTAAACAACAAGTATTTCACATGTTATTTAAGAAAAATGGTTTTAATATTACAGTGGACAACTGACATCTCCACGATGGAAAACTTTTAAGGGGCTTAAGTTCCGGTTAAAAGAAAAAATCAGACTGAACAATATTATTTGGAGAGCATGGCATATTCAGTGTAAGTATTAAGTAATCTGATTTATCTGGAAACATTTTAACATATATGCATATGAAGATGATGTCTAGTGTACCATTGTTTTTAGCCACATGAACAGCATTCTACTGTTTTGTTTAGTTGTGATTGTACTAAATTAAAATTTGTGATTGTTTTTATGGCATAGGTGTGCTACAAATTAATATTTTTTACACATGGCCTGTACTTAATTAATATTAACTATGTACTTAAAACAAAACTAAAAATCAACCTGTCAAACCAGTATAGCTAATTCAGTGTATGTTTCTTACATTTCTACGTATAATGATTGGAATGTTAATGATATTTTTGGCAGTAATCTCATAATTTTTGTATATAAAATTAACTAAAGCTCATGGTATTGACTTGTTTCGTGGTAACATTTTTCTTCAGATATATTGAAATGCAAGCCTGCTATTTGTCAGTTTGCTTCACCATTGGAAGGAGACGTGCACAGCACACCAGAGGTATGCTTTTAAGTTTCACTTGAAATTATGTAAGCATTTAATTTTTTTCTTGCAAGTAATTATATCACTTCATAACATGTTTCCAAAATGACATATTATAATTTAGAAATATTGTAAATTTCCATTCTGTATTTCTCCCATGAACACACACACACACCCAAACCTTTTGTTTAAGTGTTATACCTTATGACTATAAATTTTTTCTTTGTATATTTAAATTTGTTTTATATTCCCAGTACATGCATTATTTAAGAAAAAAAGATTAAATATATGTATGTGTGTGTGTGTGTAGTAAAAAAGCCTTCAGATACTACTTTATTACTAGATAATGTTTTAGTAGTAATCACTGACTTGACACATTATTCTCTAGAACTAGTATGTTGGTAAGAAAACATTCAGTAATCAAACAAGTAGGTTTCAGTTCATATGGATATTAACTATTTAAGATTTCAGTTTGTACTTTACCAGTCAATAGGATAAATTAAACTAATGCCAATGTGGAGCAAAAACGTTTTTGTTTTTTTTATTGAGTGGTTTCTGTTTGTTGTAATAGCAAGTTTTGTTTTTGCAGTCCATTGTCTACAGCTGAATATGTATAACTGCTTTGATATTCACTTTTGCATCTTTAAACTGGATTCACTGAAGTCTATAAATACTTTAAAACTTGGTTGTTATTATTACTGTTTTAATGTGAAGATCTTTTTCTTAATATACATTCATCATTAGTTATGTGCATATTTCACGTGTCATTGTTTCAAAAATATATGGTTGTTTTTGTACATTTTGCACATACTATTCACCCTAGAAATACAGTACCTGTCCATGGCCTAATTCGGGGTAAGATGGAGTCCTTCATGTTGCCTGGGGGTATCTTTCCAGTAGGCGCTGATTTGAATCTTCATTCTGAAACGGGATATTCTGGAGAGAATTTAGACTCCCTGTTTCCTACTCCTTCTTTCACTAGAGCTTCCTCTCCTGAGGACTCATCTGATCAGCCACCTTCTGCTTAATTGGGACTTTAGGGTTGTTTTACATGTTTCAAATTTTCATCATTTCAAATTTCATATTTTTTTAGACCCAAATACAGCTTAGTTACGAACCTTGATAAATTATAGTGGAATCCTATGGTATCTACATTGTAATTTAAGGTTTTTTTGGTTATTCAAATATATATATAAAACCCCCCAAAAAATTATTTCATTTCATATCCTCCATGTGGAAAATTTTAAAAGGCTTAGCAACCTACATCAAGCAGCAACTTAGTACTAAGGTCATAACTAGAAGAGATAATTGTTTGCTTTAGTTCTTTATTTGCTGTTCTATGTTTTATGAAAAATTAGTTCAAGAACTTATTTGCAAATAATAATAATGTATAATAAATGAAATGTGACTGTATTTTACAAAATATAAGTCCACTAAAACACAGCCAAGACAGGTCAATTTGTAAAGACTAAAGGTCAGTTTTGTGTTATTGGATACGGTAACACGAGTGCACATACACCGAATCACTGTAACTTCTGTATTGTTAGCCAGGCACGGCTGAAAGGTGAATATAATAAATATATAATGTTATGAGATTTAAGCTATTTAGTCTGAACATTTATGTTTTCGTAATATAATTTTTGTCATTCTAGAACGAAAGAGGCATAATTTATATTTATTTCCTAATTTTTTTATGGTGTTTACAAGATTAGTCAAATCTACTGAACCAATACAGAGATTCGTTAGTGAAAATAACAGATAAAATATAAAGTTTTTTTCTTAAGAAATGTTTGATAACTATCTGGACACTATAAAGATTTTGCCTGTGAAATTTGAAAATTTTGTAATACATAAAAGTATTTTTAATCTTAAAATGAAAATTACTTTGCATGTTGG
>NW_013666205.1:128905-144811 GCF_000517525.1 Limulus polyphemus
TTTGCATGTTGGATAGGGAACATGCAAAAAGAAAAAAATGGCATGAGAAAAACATTGCTTAACAAACCTTAAGACTTAATAAAAAAAATTGATATTTTGCATATGAAGCATTGATAATCTGCCAAATTTCATTAACATACACTTACTAATTTAAAAGTTATAGCATGAAAACTATAACAAGCATAAAATGGTTACAAGGTCAGTCCCAGGGATCGAGCTCGTGCTGAAAGAGTTAAAGCACTGACATACAGGAGTTAGAACATCTGTTAATTTCTACATTTTGTTTATTAATATGTAATTGGTCTACCACAGCATTAATTGTATGTGAATTAATGAAACAAGAAGTTGTACATCAGACAATGATATTTTTTTACCATGTTAATGGTGGTAGATATCTGCTTCAAAACTAATTTCAAGAATTGACTACAGATAGTCAATAACACTTAAATCTGATGGTTGTGGAGGCCAGTCTCTTCATTTTGTTTTTTGAGCCAATCTTTAACTATTTCAGTAGTAGGAATTGGTACATTATCTTCCTGAAACAGACTAGCTCTGTTTGGGAAAAACTGTTCATCATAGGGTGAACTTGGTCTACAATAAGATTTAACCATAGAATTTCACTATAATTTATCAAGCTTAGTAACTAAGCTGTATTTGGGTCTAAAAAAATAAGAAATGTTGAGCAGACTAAAGACATAACCTACCTCCTTGAAATCTTGGTTCGAAAGAATGAGATGGCATCCTAACACATGAAAATGGCTGAGAAGGCCACTAGGCAGACATTCTGAGCTTTTGATTGGTTATTCACTTGTCATATATTGAAGTAAGTGTATATAAGGGACCGTTTCCAAAAATGAAAGAGGTAAGCGGGGCCACTGTGTTTGATTTAGTACATGAACGATATTTAACAAATAGAAAAGATATGAGGTTCTTATTTTATGTTCTAGCTTGTCAATATCTGTAATTTGAGCTCCTAATTCATATGAAACTACAGACTTAGTATTTTGACTTCACAAACATCTAATTTGAACCAGTGCTGCATTCAACATACCACATGACACACAAAAATTGATGTTTAACTGTGTTTTTTAATATTTAATTTTAAATTAAGAAATTAAGTAATGTATAATACTAAAATTTGAATTATAATCTACAGTTTGATATGAAACTTATTAACATAAATTCATGAAATAGTAGTTCAATAAAATGTTTAATGCAATTCCAACAAACGTGATGGCAAGTCCTTTGACCCATCTGGAGAGGGTTAACCCTTTGTGCTATGTCAGAGAGCTTACGCTGTCAGAAGAATAAAACAGGATTCTCCACAACATTATATACTATGTGCTACAGATTCAGAGTCACTATCAATGCCAGATATGTCTATATTCATATATAAGCACTTATTTAAGACAAATGCGAGTCTTTCACACAGTTTGATGGTTAACCATTTAAGCACGGGTGGACATGATTACCATCTGTTCGACTAAGGAAGGGTGTTTATGCAATAAAAGTACAGTAAATGTGTGTGTTCCTTGAAAGATTTGTTCAAGTTTATAAATATTTTGTACACAAAGAATGCATTATTTTAATTACATCTTTCTAATAAAAAATATATTTACTTATAATAGTTATTTGCACTCAAACTGTTAAAATAGTTCGAGTACAAGGTCATTTTCATTTTAAGTATAAAAATACTTTTCTTCATCTTATAGTTTTCATATTTCATTTGCATAACCTCTAGAGCTTCATAAATGAATGTCAAAGTTATTTTAAGGTAAACGTTTACATTTTATTTTTCATTTTCTCTACCATATCACTAACTTAAGCTATTACCATCAATGTATAATGCAATGAAATAATTAAAATTAGGAAATAGAAAAAAAATAGATGCCTTTTAATTTTTTGAGAATATCTTTACAGATGTTGTTTTGATTATATTCATAATTTTTCACATATAGTTAAATTTTTATGTTTTATTTGTTTTTCTTGTCCTTTATCACTTGTTATTTATCTCAACACAAGTTAGTGGTGCCCTTGAGGCATATTATGGTGTCTCTGGGAGACATGCAACCCTTTGGAAAAATTTTCGTTCACTGTGTAATATCTTAAGTCTTGAGAACTGTTGCAAAGAATGGTGTATATTTAAAAACTGCCTAAACCTTTCAATTATGCATTTGAAACATAATTAATACATAATTAACTAAAATATAAAAGTAAGACCTAAATACAAATTAACTGTATCTCTAATTATAACATATTGAGGTAAGATACAACCGTAAGTGCTTTAGTTGATCAAGCAGCCAACAATACTACAGTCAGTTACATGTACTCCGTGATGAAAACTGCATGCCAATTTTAATATAATGATTGTGAGATTATTGTGTAAAGTGTGTTCTTTCTAATGACTATACACATGTTTATGTAACGTCTACGTAGGCTATAAAACTCAAACAAATCTGTTGAAGGTGGGAGTGGTACCTGTTAGGAGTTGAAAAAATTTATTACTTGTTTCAACTGCATTCATTCAGAGAAATATGAAATGTATGAGTCAAAAGGTTATGTAAGCATTTTATTGTCTAGACCTACCTCTAAGTACTATCATTGTTGTATTGAAGATACAGAGTGCCAAGGTAGCATTTTCATAGCTCATTGGTCACGTGACAATGCATTTGAAGTTTTAAGTAGTTTTTTTTTAAGGTTTCTTTTGAAGTAAAGGACTTGTACTCAGATAACATAAAACTTCAAATCATAACATACACTATAATTTTAATTGAATTCACATAAATTGATAGTAAAGGTGTTTAATTAAACTTTTAATGTAACACAGTGACTTGTGTAGAAAATGGTTTAAAGGGGGTACCCATCGTGAAAGGGTTAAAAGGTTTTTCCTTATTTCTGATTTTGAACCTTACCAGCATGGTTTCAACTACCTCCACTTACACTGATTATTTTTCTGTTGCTTATTGCACTTTTCCTGGGCAGTGTGAAGCTGTATAATTTGGCTTGTTTATGTTTCAGTAAGTAAGATCATAATTTAATATATATACTAATTTATTACCTGTGTTTAAAGAGGTACCCACAGCAAAAGGGTTAAGTCAGAATTCTACGTTAACCATATTGAATTTGATAAGACTCATGTTCCACAGGTTTTTAAATAGCAACATATCATTAGTGAAACAAATGTTTGAACTGTATTCAGTGAATAAACAGTACCTCTAAAACATACTTCAGTATCGACTCTTCCTTTCATTTTGTTTAATAACACTTTATCTATAAAGCTTTGCATACTTGAATTTCTGGAGTTTCATTTGTAATTTATACTGTTACTGTTTACAGAGCTAGAAATTGCTCTGAGTTTTTCAAAAGATTCATTATGTGTAGGAGTGAATGACATAAGCAACAGGAGCAGGTATTATATTTACATGTTTCTTAGGCTGCAACACTTACTTGGTCTCTGTTACCACATGGTTTGCATGTTCTTTTGATGTATCTGCTGATACAACTATATTGCAGGGGGATTCATCTTCCTCGCAATATTGCTAATGACCTCTTTCTTGTAATCTTTTGTTGTTGCTGTTCATTTCTCTTTAGTTAGTTTTTCAATCAGGAAAAGCTTGTCAGCAGGAGCTGATTAGTGCTCTGGCTTCACGTGTTACTTCAGGCTGTCATTTAACTGTTTAACATCCAAGTACTGGTTGTTGTCCAGCATTTTCCACTTGAGCAGCTGCTACTTCTTAGCCTTCTATTATTAATGTTCTTTTTCATTTCATTTTGCAAAATTGTGATACAAACAGGTTGGGGGCCATCTCGATCCAGATGATGACTTTCTTCCTTTTCTGGTGGCTCCTCTTCTCCATTTTTTGGGGAACTATTTAGGATCTTGCAGTTAATCTCTGGAATTCTTGGCTTCACAACAGTTGGATTCAATAGGTTCTTTGATTTGGTTTTTTAACCACTCTCATCAACTTTCTAATTTCTTGAATCTTCTACTTTTGTTTTTCCTTTCCATATGATCCACTTCATGTTCAGCTGTTGGATCAGGGAGTTTTACATCTTTTGTTTGCAGGGGCTCTCAAAGAGGTACCTTCAGTATCTCTGAGGTTTTATTCTTGTCTTTCTGTAGTGCCAAAGAAAATAGGAGATTAGAGGCCCATATTAGATCTTTTCCATATTAAACATTATCTCAACATTCTTTCATGTTGAAACCTATACAAATCTTAGGTAAGTCCCTTCATCAAGATTGTTGGATTACAAACAAGCAGATATCAAAGATATCTATACACTCCTGTTCATAATTCTTGTTGTCTCTTTCTTCATTTTATACGCCAGGAACTAGTTTATCAGTTCAAAGCCATTCCTTTTGGTCTGGCTCCTACTCCCTATATCAAAGCTTTTGCTGATCTTATACACACTCTGCATATCAATTTTAATCATTTTTGGACAATGTGGATTATACTATCTCATTCGTATCATCAGGTACTGACTCAAACTTGTGTTGGATTGTTCACAAGTCCAATTCTCAGCTTGTGCCCACCCACTATCTCGTAGTACATCTTGGAGTTTGGATCAACACTGTTTGAGGCACTCTTCACCCACCCACAGGCTCAGTTCACCATTATTGCTTACAAAGCTGACCCCTTTACCTGAATAAAAATGGTTTCATGGGCAAAGTGGTACCCTGTTAAGAAGAATGCCTTCTTTCAGAGTATCCAGTCATTTTGTAAGGCTGGTTCATTCCACTCATTCTTCCTTGAATCCATTTCTGTGAATTTGTTGGTGACTCTGGATTCTACTCCAACTTTGCTTGGCTACATATTGTTTTTTGTAGCTTGTAGTTTATCAGTTCCCTCTTCCTTTAAAATGTGGGTATTCTGGCTTTCAGTATTTCAGAGATAAGTGTACTTGATTTAAATTTTTTGAAATTAAAATGAATTTCAAACATATACTTACCACTCAAATACCTTCCTACAACCAAATTTTCATCACAACTGTAACATAAAAACAAATCTAAGTTATGGCAGTACAGCAGAGGTTTTGTAAGATCCCCTGACACATGCGAAGTAAATCGTGTTGGAGAGTGGAGAATTATGAATTATATACTTTGCAACACATAAAGGACATAAATTCAGAAATTTTGCCTCTCTTGTTTCATTGGCAGCATTAGTTCAAACTCAAAAATGAAAGGCTTTCAATATTTCAGAGTTACCTCTTTGAAATTCATTTTAATTCTAAAAATGTAAAATATTATGTTTGGAAAAATTTGCAGTTTCTCCAGTCCCGTGGAAATGCATGAAAGCTTTAGTTTGTGATATTTGAAAAAGTATCAGCATTGCACCACTTGTATGTAGCTACAGACATGTTAACATCTCCAGAGTTATAATAAATTTCATATATTTCATAAGTGTAATGTAACTTTTCATGAAAAATATATGCAAGATTTAGCTTATTTGGAACTCTGTTTAAACATATTTTGACATTAATTTGGTATGTTCTTGTGTTTTCTTTGATAGTTGATATAGTTAAAAAGAAAAGAAACTGTAAGAACAATTGTATGTTTACAAGGTTTTTTTATTCCTTGTTTTCTCAATGACAATATTTTTTACCTAATTATTTGTAATCAAAGTATCTTTAATTAAATTTTGACCTTTTAATTATTTTATTTCCTATAACTCTTGTGTTTCGTTTTCTAAACTTGTAACACCTACATTTAATTTTTGATCCAAGCGATAAAATATGTTTCTTATTCATGCTTTAGCACTTTTTTATCAGTCTTGTTAATTAAAATGAATGATTATTTGATATGAATTACATGTGTGGTTGCTATTATTTTAACACCTTTTTTTGTATGTTTCAAAATGTTTATGTACAAGTAATCACCCCTGTTTAAATCAGTTATTTTTGTTAAGAGTAAGCTATATAGCTTCTGATAATTTACTTCTCAGAAAAATTGTTTTGGCTAAAGCATTAGTTAAAAGTAGTAATAGCATAGTAAGCTGTTTGAAATCTCTCTAGGTATTTTGATAAAAAAGAGTTAATGATTAACTTTGTTGTGTTACAAAGTATCTAGTGGGCGACTAGAAACAAGTTAATTTTGTCTAATTATCTAAATGTTAATGAGTGATTGTAGTTTAATACATCATACCATGTGAAGTCACTAAAATATACATTGGACTGAAGAAGACATGTGAAAATGTCAAAACTAGTATCCATATAAATTTGGTATTTTTCCATTATTGTGGAGTTAATATTTATTTTAGGTTAATGAGTAACATGTTAGATTAGACATGGAGTTATAGTATTATTGTTTCTAGGCAGTTGTCATGGAAGGAAAGTATTGGAAGAGAAACTTGACTTCTGTAATAGCAGAATATATGAAATGGAGGTTGTTTTTCAAACAGATGGGGAAACATCAGAGAGACCCCGACAGAGTAACCGTAAGTTAAAATGTGTTTGGAATTTTTTTGCTACATTTATGATCGTACATTCCAAAAATTTCCATAGTTTGTGAAATCATACTTTTCTAAGTGGTTATTTATCATTTTGGGTGTACATGTTACGTGAATTTTTACTCACATTGTATAATAGATTATCTGCTATCACCAGCTATGTCAAACTGTTAATTTAACTAGGTTTGTGATATATAATGTTACCCAATCCAACTTGAGGGAAACATTTTGGTGAATATTAGTTTTATAAATATATTGCCCTGTGTCTGTATGTGTGTATTTTACAATACAAGTAGGGCAGTATAAGAGATCATTTATTTTAAATATGTTTATAGAAACTTCAAAAATCATTATACATGTGAACCTTTTCTGGGTAGTTTGCAACCCTGAGCGAGGTATTGGATTGCAAAAATATTAATATGAACATCAACCCATTTCTTACTGCTTAAGTATATATATAACATGGCCAGTTGACATGCGAGTTTTCTGAGATAAGGTTGTTTTTAGAGCTTCAGTATTACTAAATGTTTACACAAGTGCTATTAGACAAAACTGTTTTAAAAGGAAAAAATTGAAAATTGTTAAATTGATTTTAATTTTTCAAAAGTTACATACTTTTTATGGGTTTATAAAACTGGTCTATGCATAAGAGTAACCCTAAGCTTTTTAAATTTAAACAGAAATGTGATTTTTCAGATAATCATGTAAAATAAAGTACTGTTATGTACATTTTCAATAATTTGTTAAAGTTCAAACTTTTTCTGAAGTAGTCTTATACAAAATATATTTGAAAAGTAGATGTCATTTTGACTAGTATTTGCAATCTATACGTGTTAGTGGACAAGATACAATTACTCGGATAAATTACTCTTATAATTTAATATACTTTCAAGATAATTTTGATGTATGTCATTCATATCTCTGGTTCATCTTCACAAAAGTCTTCCTGGTTGTGGAAATGAATAATGCTTAAAATGTTTCATGAATTTGAATTTTAAAGATCAATTCCAGAATATTCCTTTTAAATGGACCAATCATTTCTTTTAAATCATGTCAAACAAACAGAACAGTAAAAGGTATTGATGCAGATTTGTCATTTACTTTGACAGTTTCAACTCAAACAAGAGCAACCAGATAGATTGTATACCCTCGCCTTGCTGCTCCTTTTCAAGATTTCATGCGTTTATATTGGATAACGTCAAATTCTTCCCCTCGAAAACTCAGAAAGTCCTTCTCCGATCCAGAATGATCAACAATCTGGATTATTTTTGGTTGTGTGATTAGGAGCCTCAACCGTAATGTGCCCATGAACTTTGGTACAAATCCAATCACATTTGACAGAGTTATTAAAAAATGCCCCATCTCCCCATTATAAAAAATGCTTCAAAGTGATCCAGAATCCAAATTTGGATCTGGACCAAAGTTTGGGAGGAGTTACTATCGTGTGTAAAATTCTCATATACATCGGTCTATTATTAATTGAGATATGTGCGTGCAAATACAAACAAACACGCATAGACCTGATTTCAATACCCTCGCCCCCTTTTAGGAGCAAGGATAATAAGATTGCCAAGCTGTACTCATAGCTCTCAAAGTCAAATGGATGAATGAAACAAAAAGCCTCTCTACTGACTGATTAGATACAAAACATTATAGAAAAAGAAACATTAAAATTGCAGTTAAAAGCTTTTTTTTTAATGTTTTCAAAATGATCAAAACCAGATATTTCTTTTCAGTTGTAATATTTTCAACTTTAAAAATTGGTTTCATGTCATTTCCTTTATATTTCCTTTTGTATTCATTACTCTGACAAGGTATAATTGGAAGATCTCGACACTTTTTTTCTCGTAATTGAACTATTTAGCGATTTTATAAATGTTAAGGACAAAAAATGAAAAGTAAGCATTTACATGTATAAATCTATTAAAGCCCTAGTTATTTGTTTAATGTTTCAAAAATTTTTTGCACATGATATAAGAGTTGAAGATAAAGAAAACAAACAGGAATAAAATGAATAAAAAATTACTTCCACATTTGTTATTAAACAGAGAGTTTCATACCGTATTGCACCTAATTAATGCCCCCTCTCTAATTATTTCCTCCCCCCTGGTATTTTTACAAAGCTTACCTTGTATGACAACAGTAGTAATCCTATAAATAATGCACTTTTATTACCACAAAAAAGAAGAAATATAAACACACAAAATTTTTTATTTATTTCCACTGAATGCTCATGTAGAGAAGTGCCAAGTATTATCTTTATACCGAAAATCCTTTATGGTTTATTTTTTGCTATTTCTTCAGTACATAGCATAAAATATAGATATCGTTTTGCCCCTAATTAATGCCCCTGTGGGCATTTCAAACTGCATGGGGGCTAATTATAATATTTGTACAGTTCTGGATTCTATTTTTCACATGTAATTTGTTGATTTTAATGCTAATAAGTGTGCATAATTTATGGGTCAGTCATGAATTGAAATAAAGTCAACCAACGAGCATTGTGAATATTTTATTTTTTTCCAACCTGTACTACCTCTGAATTGAAGTCATTTCTCTGAATTTCAAAAGAATCAAAAGTATACTCACTTAATGTAAGTGCCTTTACAACACAAAATCTCAACTGACTCAAAATTTCTTGAATCTTGGTTGACCTTCTCTATTGTAAATTCATTAAGTCAGTAAAACATCTAAGAGTCTGCTAATTATAATTTTAGATTGAATTTCTATTATGTAATAATTTGTTGTACTTTTTTGTAATTGGCTCTTTAACACTGACAGCCATACATCCTCAGTTAATCTCTTAAAGAAATATTTTC
The DNA here is from genome assembly GCF_000517525.1 of Limulus polyphemus. Classification (NCBI taxonomy): domain Eukaryota; kingdom Metazoa; phylum Arthropoda; class Merostomata; order Xiphosura; family Limulidae; genus Limulus; species Limulus polyphemus. The sequence continues at coordinate 138,171 of NW_013666205.1, forward strand.
ATATCCCAACAAGCATCACTCACTCTTACTTGGAGGCTTTTTACACTAAACTAGAAAGGGAGAAAAAACAAGGACAACTTACAAACCTAGTTGTTAAAGTGTAAACATAGAAAAACAAAAAACTGCAAGTCTCGAAGTAAAAAAGTTTTTGAATTTTATGAATTAAAAAAGAATCAAACAAAGGATTAGAAATAACCAGATTAAATAGCTAAGAAAATTAATTCCAAAACAAATTTAAAAAACAAACATAAAATAATCCATATTAATACATATGTATTCAAGCTCTACAAAAAGCATTTCAGTAAATTTTTTGTGATGCCTGTCAACATTGAGCCAGTAAAGTAATAAAATCCAATATTCCTTGCTTATCACCGATAAGACTTGTATAGAAGTTTAAATGTAGTTTTACATAATACATATAAACAAATTTATTAGTAGGAGTAGCAATTAAATAGCACTTACAACAAAGGAAGGAATTCTTTAACTGTATTTAATTAGCCGAGAAACTGATGGTTTTAAAGTGTCTTCATCTAAGATACAAGAAAGTTATATCTATGTACAATATTTTTATACTTAGCACTCCCTAGAGGTTGAGGATGACTCATCTAGAGATGAAGGACTTGGATGTTTTACCATTGATGATGACTTATTAATGGAGTTCAGTGATACTCTCTTTAGTTGTCTTCATCATAATCAACCATTTGACTTGCCTAATCCTCGAGAAATTGGTAATTAACAAAATATTTGCATTTTTTACTTGGAGAGTAAGTTAATTTCTATTTCAAAGTCTCATCAGAATGACTTATAATTATTATTTAATTTTTGTAGATGCTTAAGTTTTTTATTATTACCAGTCTATGTCTGTATCATTCTATAAGCAATGGTATGAATCCTGCTTGGTTTCACTTCTTCAAGAAACTTATAAACAGTGTTAAATATTTTGAAAAATGTAGTAATGTACCATTGTGTTGACAAAAATTTATTTTTTTGGGGTGAGACTATTTAATCGATAACATGGTACTCTAACTATAAAGACAAGGATGAATGAGTTAATTTCTATCAATAAACATTTGACAGTACAAACAATAATATGATTTTCATATTATCCTTTTATCTGTAAATTTGTAAAGTATGATTAAAAACTATGCAGTTGTGTTAAAGTAAAAATATAATATATTAATAAGTGTCAGCTGCTGATATTAATTTAGGGAAAAAATGATATCTGAAGTCTATAGTTTTGATTATTTTGTATCAAGTGTTAGAAAATAAGTCAGTGAAAGAAAGGAGAAAGTTACATGTGTACGTTACTTTTGTAAAATATTAAGAAACATTATTTATTCTAATATTTTTATGGTTCTTCCAGCAATTTTTGAAATAATCTATATCTTTGCTGACAGAAATAAAACATGGTTAAGTGAAGAAGTTTGTTGTGTCAGATAAATGATATAGAACATTTTCAGTGTATTGGGTAATATAACTGAGGTACTAGTTTTAATATAGAATGCTACCTTCTATAGGATCAAATGTGTCCATAATGTCATCAAATGACGGCTGGAGCTGTACAAGACCTGGCTGAATGAAGTCTGCATTTCCAACTTTGCCAGCTGTCAACAGAAGTAACATCAGTTATTACATAATTTCAATATATTAAAAACAAAACCCTCTTCACTGCAGGACTGTCTCATAAGTCGAGTACCTCAGTTATATTACCCAATACACTGTTTTATATCATTTATCTGACACAACAAACTTCGTCGTCTTCACTGCAGGACTGTCTCATAAGTCCGTTTAAAGTGTGTATTTTAATGAATCCACATAGTTATGTACATAAATACAACACTGGAGCTTTCAATGTAAAATCAGTTAGAAGGTACCCAGCAGGTTAGGGGGGGTCTTGGGGCTACCATTTTATCTTGAGGATATTTAGTGTGACAATGTAATATTTTGTAATAATTTTTACTACAGAACTACAAGTAAATCTAATTAGATCATTCAAATATTTATTATTTTTTTGCACACTTTAAAATCATATTGAGCATGGGTTAAATAAAATATCTTAAGAGTATGTCACATCCATATTAGCTCTGGTCTACAAGTGTATTATTAAACAGATGAGATCATGGCATATAGGGTGTATTGATCACATTTATTTTGGAACTCTTAATACTTCTCAGACCCATGGACACAATAAAACCCTAACAACATTAATTCATTATAAAACTTGATTAGTCATAGTTAGTAACAAACATAATCAAAATGTAATTAATATACATTTCGTAATCCCAAGTACCTATGTCTTTCAATTTTCAAGACTGAAATAATTTCAAAAGTGCATATTGTCTCTTCACCATATTTGTAATCACTGTTAAAATAATCATAACATACGTTGCAGGAATTGATAATTGCTGAAGTGAGTCTGATATTGGAAGTGCTATAAATAACTTTCGGTAATTTTTGCTTTGGTTTCTGATGAGTTAAAAGACATTTTACATGGAATTTGACATAGAACCCACTTTTAAAAAATAAACAGCTTGAATGAGTAATGAAAGAAACTTTATTTGAAGTAACAGTAACAAATATACAACATTTCAACAAGCGTGTTTTAACCCAATTGCCTGAGTATCCTTTACTGCACATGACACAAGGTTTTAATGTCTTACATTCAAAATTTTATCAAACTACTTTTTGTTTATGTTATACCAATTAGAAAAGCATAAAATCTTAGCTAATAATCCATATTTTAATAGTATATAAGTTTAAGTTCTTAATTCTACAAGGCAATATTTAAAACAATCCTGAATTTCTACTAGTGTGACCCACATTTTCTCTTGGCATGTCATCATCCCTATTTTATCCACCACTCCTTGAAAAAGTATGAAATTATATGTAAATTACTCTCTATAAAATCGTTATTGCTCAGAGAAACCATAATTTTTATAGTCTTTAATTTTGTTGGATTACAGAGTTATCGAATGGAAAATTAGACCACCTCCTGCTACACCCACCTGTCACATCTTCTTTCTTTCACAATTCGTTGATAGTTCTCTCTTACGTTTCATTATATATTATCTATAACCAATATAAAGTCAAGGTTTGCATCTATCAAATGACGTATTGTATAAAATTGTGTTCTGAACAGAATATCATTAGTTTCACTCAGTGTTCAAGATTCATTCCAGTGGGAGAGTTAACGACTAGCTTAGATGAATTTGTAACGGCTCTTGTCGCATAGAAAGCCAGAAAAATTTTGAGAGGTAAGGGAATTTGTCTACTTTTTGCATGTTATTAGTATATATTTTTTGGTGCATTATTTAATTAAATAAAGATTATTAAGTGCATTACTATCATTACTATAAAAAATTAGGCTTAACTGTCCTTTACAATAAAGAGCAAGAAAAAAGAAGATTGGGTAAGTACTTTATTTCTTGTTTTTTATATTTATTCTTTATTTATTATTATAAAAGTAACTACAATCTAAAAATACAGATTTTTTTTTAAGTTATTTATGACCAGATTAGGTAAAATAAGTAATAATGATAATATAATTAAAATAGCTCATGAGGCATACAAGCGAGTAGCTCATGGGCAATGTAATTTGGTAGCGTAATGTGACCTGCACATTCCCAGAGTGATTTACAACTTATAATGAGGCAGATAGCAATATCAATGCTTGGTAGTTGTTATGGCTCTTAGCTATACGTTGTTAAAGCTGACTCTTTTAATGGGCAGCATGATGAATACCTTGTTGTTCACTGTTCCACTCATTCACTCTGAAAATTATTTTGAACTGAGCCTTATATGCCTCCCATGGTACCTTTCTATCATAGTCCATTGATTTTTTAATTGGGCAATCCTATAGAATTAGCCAGCTAAGTTCTGGAACTGAATTTGGTAGTGAAGTGGCTGCAGTAGTCCAGGAAAGTCCTGCAGTCACAATTGGCACAGCATTAGTAGTAATAGGTGTAGACCATATAGATTTTCCTATTCCATATTTATTAGTAAACTGTGTTTTAGGTTGGAATTCTTGGGTGGATGCAGAAAGAGATGTAGCTGGTTTGTGCTTTGCATTTACCAGTTCATTTTCTCAAATGCTTTATTCTGTCATTGATTTCTTTTTTGTACTTCTTCAATTTTGTCATTACAGCCTTTATTTGCTTCATTGTTGTCTTCTTGCACTTTTCCAATTTTGTAAGTAGAGTCCTTTTGTACTTCTTCAGTGTTGTTGTTATAATCTCTCTGTACATCTCTATAGCTTCATTGATCTTGTCTTCAGTCAGGTTTATTCTTGTTCTTAATTCTTCTTTAAATATTAAGTCTCTTTCTCTTAACTCCTCTCTTAAATTCCTGTCTCTTACTCTTCTTTCAGCTGTTTTGAACTTGTTCTTATTTTATTTTGGTTTCTCTTTCTTGTTGATCTTCTTTTAATTTTTTACTCTTTCTTCTTAGTTAATTTTTTATTTTCCTGTCTTGTTCTTCTAATTTTCTGTCTCTTTCATTTTGATCTACTTTCCATTGTTGTGTTATCTCTGGCAGGTTTCCTATCTTGCTATGTACCTGTGTGGTTATCTCAAAAGCTGAAGTTTAGTAAAAGTTCTATTTTATTTTCACCAAAATAATCCAGCTCCTGACTCTAGTGTTGTAAGGTGTTCTATCATTCTATCAATGTGATATCCAGTTCATGTAACAATAACAAATTAGTATATTTTTTCTTTAATATTTGCTACAGGCTACTTTCACTTGTAGTTGTAGATTTAAGTGCACAATGTTTCAAGAGAAATTCCGAGACTATGGTAATCACACCTAACTCACAAATAAACTTACAAAATTTCCTTACTAATAGACAAGATGCGTATCACTTTTAACTGTACTGTGAACAGCTTTTCTGTCACTGACTGAATATTCAGTCACACACTGATTATTCATTTCTCCAAATTCCATGACATTTCTAGATTGATGTAATAATCTGAACTTTCTAAGTATTCCAGGACTTTTTAAAGAATTTTATGGATTAGCATTGTAATCATGGTAAGCAGCTCCCTCTAGTAAACAACTAAATTATAAAATTGAAAATGTACTTAAAAGAATAATATTTTAACATCCTGCTGTTAGATATTTATGCTATGTGATATATTTTTTAATCGGGTTTTTATATATTTTTTGTTCTTAAACTACCACTTTCTCATAATCTGAGTGAAAATAATGTTTGAGCTTAGTTAATGAATATGTGAAAACCTAGTTGAATATATACACAACAATTTAAAAGTTATTTTTGATTCTTTTTCATTCTACAGATTTTTTAATGAACAGGTTTCCCACTGTACAGCAAGATGATTCCTTACAACATACCGCATGTAATTCAGCCATAAACCACGTATGTAAATGCATAATGTTAATTATTTTTGTGTAATTTCATAAATATGTATATGTTATTTATTGTTGTGCATTGTACTAAACCAGATATTGTTGTGAATGTCAGTAACTCAGAAGTATCATATTAGTTTTTGTTATGAATGTCATTACAAGTACATCATATTTGTTACTGTGAAAGTCAGTAAATAAGGTATATTAGTTTTCTTGTGAATGTGAGTGAAGCACATATATCACATTAGTTGTAGTAAATGCCATTAAATCAGGTATATTATATTAGTTGTTGTGAATGTCAGTAAATCAGATAATCATTTTAGGGTTTTAGTGAATTTCATTAAGTCAAGTTTATCATATTAGTTGTTATTCACCAGACACTTCATTCTGATTATTGTTTAAATTTTACCACTTTGAATGTATACAAGTTTAGGCATTTAATTTGTTAAATTTGAATCTGTATACTTACATAATAGAAAGATCTATAGCAAAAATTACCAAGCTATAGCTTTATGTATCAATTAGATCTTTCAGTAATGGTTGACAAACATTTGGTTTCTATATCAGTTTTTTTATCAGTAATATTTCAGTAATGGTTAAAAACAGTTGGTTTCTTTGTCAGTTCATTTTATTAGGAATAGTTAACAAAACAGTTGGTTTGTATTTTGGTTCAGTTATCAGTAATATTTCAGTAATGGTTATCAAACAGTTGGTTTCTACATCAGTTCAGTTTATCAGTATTATTTGTAGAATTTATCAACAATGATAATAATTAATTATCTGGTTTCTGAAGCAGTGCTGCTGGCAAGTATACATTAATGAGTAGTTGATATTTATAGCATTGTTATCTGTCTATCATAATCAATGATCAGTAAAGTTAATAATAATCAACAAGCATATATTTTTGTTTGAAGACTTATCTAGCAGCAATTATTAATAAGCACTTGTTTTATATTTTTAGTTCAGTTTATCAATGTTAATTATCAAGAGCTGCATTCTTTTTCAGATTATCTTGTTTTGGCATTCAAACATTTTATTATGTCAAAACCACTAGCTTATTACAATTTTAATTAATATTAAGCCCAGTACATTTTTAAACACTTCTTAATCTTGTTCTTTAGGGATTTTCAAGAAGTAGAAGAGTGTATAATAATAGTATTCTAACCATAATGTATTTGTCATATCCATTGTTGATGGTGTTATGACAGTGGAAGTCACGTGACGCTGGTAACACGTAATGAGTTCTAGAAAGACCGGGGAACATCACGAATAATCCGGTA
>NW_013666205.1:145755-162975 GCF_000517525.1 Limulus polyphemus
GAGAAAGAATAAACTAGTTTTATTTAAGAAAGGACTTGTATCGCTGAAGTTTCTTGGGAAGAATTTCTACAGGAAATTAACAAACGAACAGAGACGTAACAATGGTTTTGCTTAATACAGAGCTCTTCAGGCCAGCTGAGATACAACAAACACAGCAGTGGTTCGAACAATATTTATATAAGTCAATTTATACACCAACAATTGTTATGGTGTGTATGCCTTTTACAAACCAGCAAAGAATGATTACAAATTTAATTGTTAAGAGACATTAATATTAGGACTGTATCATTTTTAAACAATACTTTCTTAATGTAGTCCCTTAGGGATTTTCAAGAATTAGAAGAGTGTATTATAATAATAGTATTCCAACCAAACCTTATTTGTCATAGCCATACTCATATTTTTTATGTTTAAGGCAGTGTGTATACAGCATAAAATATGAATATGTTTTTTTCATTGTTTTATAAAGAATGGTACCTGGTTAATTCTACTCAATACTTTGTGATACTTTATTATAGAAATTAATAGTGTGGATTTTATGTTTTTCTCTTTTTTTTTTAGGTGCCATCTGTCACTGTGCCTTTGCAAGTCCAGAGTGCCAGCACTGTTTCAAATATTCCTCCCAATGGCCAGAGTGCTTTTTCTTCTTCAAAACTGCAGCATCAAGACTCCATAGCTCCACAACTTCAATTTTTGGAAAACAGTTTTGTCCAAGATAATGAATCATCTTGTCAAAATCAACAAACTTCTGTATCGGTCTCTTCTCCTCCATTTGATATTGGTAATTCAACTGCTGGTAGAACAGGAACAGATTTATCTCTTATGCTTGGCTCTACTGATGGTTCTAATCTTGAATCACATCTCCAAACACAGTTTTCTAACTTATCTCCTACTGTTGAGTCTTTTTATATCAGTCAACAACTTAATTCTACTCAGTCTCAACCAACATTAGGACTTTTTTCTCCTGCTTATAGCCACCACCAAACTGTCACACAGTCTGTACCAATGTTAGAACTCACACCTTCTACTTACAGCTCTGTTTGTACAATGCCAGTATTCAGCTCACCATCTTCTATTGAGAAAAACCATCAAACGTTGGTACCACCAGTCATGCAATCGTCCAGTGACAAGTGGACTGCAGCAACAGAAAAGCTCAACTTGCATTCTCAGTCTGTTAGCACCTTAGTACTCGACAAATTGTATAGTGATGCATATAGTCCAGAGAGAATGCAAGAGATCAGAACCACAACTGCCAATAAAAGTTGTGTACAACCGAGGCGACATTCTTTTGCTGGCACATGGCAGTCACAACAGAAAAGAGCTGGAACAAAAACCTTAGGAAAGATTACACAAAAAACTCCATTTGCTGTGCCAAAACCACCTGTAAGTAGTGTTAAAAGTTTACTCTTAATCAATTGAAAATTAAACTTGATGATAGAAATTTACTAATGCTCTTCTTTATAACTATGAGTATTATTGTTAGGGTGGTATTGTTGCTCTGATGTTCTTTCTCCTAGCTATATATAGAAGATTGTTAGGGTGGTATTTTTGTTTTCAAGTTCTTCCGCATAGCTGCATGCAAAGAATTGTGTGGTATTGCTGCTCTGATGGCCTTTGTGTAACAACCTGTAGAGGATTGTTAGTATTGTATTGTTGCTGTAAGGTTTTTCTTTATAGCTACATGTGAAATGTTGTTACTGTGGTATTGTCACTCTAATATTCCTACATGTAGAGGAGACAGAACACATTGGATTAGAATTTTTCTTCTCACCTACAGTAACTATCCAATTAGAAATGACAAATAGCTAAGTTGGCTAAGTCACTACATCAGTTATTTTTATTAGTTCTGGCCATAATGGTTTTTTTTATTAATCTATGTAAAAAGTAAAAGTGATCCATTGTACCTCAGCCTAGATGTAGGCTGAATCACTTGATGGAGCACAGCAAACTGGTAACTGATCCCAACAAATTTTTGTTAATAATGAACATTTTATTGTAATTACAGTATACACTGACATCACACTGAACATATTTTACAGGCTGCAACACAGTTATATCAAATGAAATGAATGATCAACTATTTGTACAGTTACAGTAATTTCAAAATACAAATACCCAGTTTACAAATTCCTCAACAACAAAAATCAGAAATGACACACTAGCTTCAAATTGCTATGAATTTGTATGATTAACTGCAGTTTTTATATTGCTCTGAACTTGTATGATTAACTCCAGTTTTTGCTTAGAATATTCAATGATGAGCACTTACAAAGAGCCTTCATGGTACTTTAGATTCCTTGATCAACTTGATCCACACTGCTCCGAGTTGCTTTGCACCAACTATGGCTACATAGTATAAGTATCTGTATCTTTCAAGTTAAATTTTTTTATAGATCTTAAACATGGCTATTAACCCTTTCGCGACAGGTTAGGTATAAAATACACTAGTTCGTATTCACATTTGCACATGTTAAGTATTTATACTATAACTTTTAATGCAGTATGAGTATCTTCACAAAATTTGGTAGACTTTGAGTAAATATTACAAGTGTTTTGTACACAAAAAATCAGATTTTTTAACAAAGTATTTAACTAAAGATTTGTTTTTTAATATATTGAGTCTGTTTCGTTACTAGTCCGAGTGCGAAGTGATTTTCATGTTATGATTAAAAAAACTATTCTTCATCCCATAAATCTCAAATATCATTTGTGTAGTCTCTAAAACCTCCTAAATACCTTTCAAACATTTGTTTTCAGTAAAACTTTATATTTTATCTGTTATTTTCTCTACCCTAACTCTATACGGACTATGTCAATTTGATGGACATTGTAACTACCATAAAAGATTAGGAAATAAATATAAATTATGCTTTTTTCATTCTAGAATGACTACAAGTTATAACACAAATGTTTAGTCTAAATAGCTTAAATCTCATAACATTATACATTTATATATATATTTATTATATTGACCTTCCAGCCATGCCTGGCTAACAGTACAGAAGCTGTAATGATGAGGCACACATGCGCTCATGTTATTGTATCCGAGAATATAAAACTGGCCTTTACAAAGTGACCTGTCTTGGGTGTGTTTTACTGGACTAATATTTTGTAAAATGCAGTCATAATACATTTATATATGTATATACATTATTATTATTAACAATTAAGTTCTTAAACTTATTTTTCTTAAAACATAGAACAGTAAATAAAGAAGTATAGAAAATAATTATTTCTTCTAGTTATGAACTTTCTACTAATTTGCTGCTAGCCATAGATGCTAGCAGCAAATTTCGCATTTGGAGGATGTAAAATGAAAAAATTTTTGTAGGTTTTATATATACATTTGAAATAACCAAAAATCATAAAATACTATATCAATACCATAGAATTCCACTATAATTTATTAAGCTTAGTAACTAAGATGTATTTGGGTCTAAAAAATATTTAATTTTGAGCTCACTAAAGTCTTACTTTAACACTTGGAATCCAGCATCAAAAGAACAAGTTTGATGCCTGAATATTTCGGCGAGGCTGAGAAAGCCACTAGGGGGATATTCTGAGCTTTCGATTGATTATTCACATGTCACAAACAAAAGTAGGTGTACGTAAGTGTTTCCAAAGATGGAAAGAGGTGGGCAGGGCCACTGTGTTTTATTCAGTAAATGTAGCAATATCTCAGAAAACAGAAAAGATAGGAGGTTTTTATTTTATATTCTAGCTTGTCAATATCGGTAATTTGAGTTTCTAATTCGTAAGAAACTATAAACTTTGTTTTTAGACATCACAAATATCTAGCTTGAACCAATGCTGCATTAAACATTCCACATGACACACAAAATTTGATATTTAGGTGTTTTTTTTAAATATTTACTTTTAAATTAAGACATAAACTAATGTATAATACTAAAATTTGAATTATAATCTACAATTTGATACTAAACTTATTGACATAAATTCATAAAATAGTAATTCAATAAAATTTGGAATGCAAGTCAACAAATGCAGTGACATGGCCTTTGACCCGTGTTGATAGAGTTAATTACATGATACACTGGTCTTGGTATCATCAATTTTTTATCTTACAATATCTCTGAAATATGAAAACTTTACTTTGGTGATGAAAAAAATGTTTACCCTCACATTTTCAAGACATTCTGCAATTTGTTGTTTTTGAACAGAGCAAGCGACGGACTTGCCCATTGATATGAACTGATGACATCATCACAGAATTATATTCAGTATATAGCTAAATATAGTCAGTGATTTGTTGTAACGCAGTTATTGTTGCACTGATACTGTTAGGATTGGTAATATGGTAATGTTGCTCAGTGTTTGTTTCTTGTAACTACAGGTATAAGACTGTTTTGTTGTATTGTTTCTCTAATATTGTTATTTTTAACTATCAGTATAGAATTATCTAATAATTTTCATTGTAACTGCATATCTAAGATTGTTATTGTTAATTTGATATTGTTGCTCTTATATTGTTATTTTTAAATACCTGTATTGTATTATCAGTGTTATTGTTACTGTATTGCTATTCTTGTAACTACATGTATAGGACTGTTAGTATGATACCGTTTCTTACATTAATATATATTAGGGATCATCTGGAAATTTCCTGAATACATGCATGATTCATGGTGTTTGGATATTTATCTTCACTTATCTAATCTTGGCTACTAGCCAGAGATGTGTTCTCTTTATATATGTGTGTGTTTGTGTGTAATTTTAGCAAGAACTTGATCTTTCATAATATCTTAGTATGCATACATGTATAGTGTTTCTTTCATTTAAGCCCTCAAAGGCACAACATTAAGTCTGTGGACTAAAATGCTAAAAAAAAGGTTTCAAACCTGTGGTGGGCACAGCACAGATAGCCCATTGTATAGCTTTTTGCTGAACTACAAAAAAGATCTTTAATTTGAGCAAAAACTAAATTTCTCTGTATTGCACATGTTTCTAACATACCTTTTAAATAAAGTCTTAGTCACTGATAAGTGTCAGACCATTTTATTATGAAATTATGAATGGATTTTAGAATCATTTTTTAAATTTAAGAGTTAATAACTTTTTATCAATTAATAATTTAAATGTACAAAACATTTTCCCACTCAGTGGCTCAACAGTAACCTTGAGGGCTTGTACTAAAATTTAGGTTTGGTCCCTGTTGTCGTCACAATTTAGATATCCTATTGTCCAGCAGTTTACTTAAACAGAATGAACATAGTTTATGCCTAACATTTTGTATTAAGTTGTATCATGATATTTTATGCTGTATAAATAAACATTCAAAAGTATAAGTGATATATTTATAATTTTTCAGCTGTGTTAAACCATTATGAAAAGCCATTAATTCATTAAAGCCAATGTCACAGTTGGAGTGAATGGGTTAATAAAACTTAAAAAATAAAACATAAATGTCTCTTAGTTTGTATATCTTCGAGTATTTAAAGACAAAATTAAGAACAAGAAAAATCTTACCTTTTGCTAATTTTAATGTTTAGTATTTTGTAAAAGTTTCATTTAGTTGTTTGTTGTCCCCCAGCAACTTTTGTAATTTTCAGCTAGTTTTATGTTAATTTAAAAAATAAAACAATTATTAAATTTTTTCAAAGCCCTTTGTAAAAATCTGAGAATTTCACATAAAGAAATAAAATGTATATAACTGCTTTAGAGCTATATTTTCTTTATGTTATGAAAAATAATGTATTGCCATGATGAAGCTTATGCATTTCTGAATATAAAGTTATAGAAAAATTGGAGATAAACTTCATGTAAGTTGTTTTTAGCAAAGTTTATCTTGTAGGTTCTTATTGAAATAAGTGAGTTAACTGCAAGGTGATTTTATTGCCTTAACATGTTAAGAAAAAAGATGAAGAGGAAGTTAATTTATAATAAATGCTGAGATAAGAATTTTTTCCTTGATTTTTAAATCTCATTTATTGTGATTTCAAGTAGCAAGAATGTAAGTGACTTTTTTTTTATAGGTAATTCATTTTACAAATTTACTACCTTTGTGAAACTTGGTCTAATTTTTTAAAATATTTTATAATTTTGAATGACACTAAATGTTACTTAATTTTCAATGATGTGTCCCCTGTTGGCCAAGTGTTAGTTCAGAAGGTTTATAATGCTAAAAGATACAGTGGGCGCAGCACAGATAGCCCATTATGTAGCCTTGGGCTTAGAAACAGACAAACTCGATATAATTAATTTTTTGTTTAATGTGTATATGTAACAATGTTAAATAAGTAATGCTTTTCTTTTAACATCAATTGTTAAAATGTGTTTCTTTCTCTTTTTATTGAAAAATATTCTTAACTTTAGAGTTAAAAATACATTTCTTTAGAAATTATTTTTATCAATTCAGTAGAAACACAGGTTGTACCTTTTCATGGTATTAGTACTTTTTTAAATAATTGTGCACCATTGTTTGGATCTTTTCAGAGTTCTATCAAATATGTTTTTAATTAAACTAATTCCTTCTGTTTATTGAAAATAGTAGACATGATTTATTTTTAAATATGCATTTGATTTGTTTTTGTTTTTTTTTCAGTCATATACTCGAGTGCTTTCCAAGTTTCTCCCTTCAACACCTGTCACCGTTAGTAATCCAGCCACAGCTGAAAAAAAAATTTCCACAAATAATATTGGAGTTTTTATACCAGGTACCATTAGCAGTACACGTCATACAGTCTCTCAAAATTTACTTTCATCATCAGCATCCCTTACCACAAAAGCTAACCCTGATCTTCTCCTCAGGAATAGTAGTGCCAAATTAAACTGTGGAGGTTCCATTTCATCAGAAACCATACCCAACTCAGGATCGAACAGTTCTTACCTAACAAAGCTGTTAAGCTCAGGTTTGAGAACAAGAAACTTATTTTATTGATGTTGCAATATTTCACATATGGATTCCCTTTGTTGATTTTGTTTTTGCTGGTGGTGTATTTTTTAAATCCTGCAGTGGTTATATAATGTCCTTCAGCTTCTTAATGAAAACTGTTACACCGATTTGTCTCAAACATACACATTGACTAGCCACTTTCTTAGGACCTGAGCCATAGATGCAAATTAAGTTGATCACATGATTTATCAGGCGATCATTGAAAGCTAAAGATATTGCAGTGTTCAAAAAGAGGCATGATGGTGGGTGTATGTAGAGCAGGTGCCATGGTGGTCAAGATGGTTTCACTGATAGGTTGCTCCAAGATGTTGGTCATTCAATTTATCAGCAATGACAAAGAGTAAATAAAATGTCTGCCAGTAGGGAGGAGAATTGTGACTCCAAACATGAAGTGACAGAAAAAGAAGAAAGGCAGTTAGACAAGATAGGAAAGTACAACAGTCATCAAATGGTAGACCAACTGACAGAGACATTCAGAGCAGGTTGATCTACACTAATCTACAGTCATACCTAGCAAAGAATGGACTATAGTAGTAGGAGACTATTGTGTAAGTCACTGATCTCAGTTGCTAATGAGAAAAAATGCCTTGTTGTGTAAGGAAGGTAGATATTTGACTAATGAGGACTGGCAAAATAAGTGATATAGTCCAACATGTCATGCTTTACTCTTTTTTTTTGCACAGGTGGAATGAGACAGATTTGCAGAAAGCCACATGAATCACTTGACCCTTCTTGTGTTGTTCCATCTATTCAGGCCCCTGGTGGTGGAGTTATGGTGTGGGACATATTTCCAGTACGATACCTTACCTCTTCTCACGTAACAGCTTTCCTCAATTTGTGCTGCTTTATGTTGCACAATTTTCGCTCACCACTATGTTTATATATGGTATAGCTATGTTGTAGCATGCAATAGGAGTGTGACACACTCTCCTATAGTAGCTGTCTCCCTCTATACTGCAGACCACAATCATCACCTCTCGATTTGGTACTTGTGTATATTGATGTTTTTTTTGTTGTTGTTTTTTTTTTTTGCCTTGTGAACTTTTCAGATTTAGGCATTTTTTCAGTGGAAGTATCTACAAAAACATTATTTCATAAATATTAAATGTCATTAAATTCCACTTTGTCTGGTGTGAAACAACATGCTAGCTTACCAAACTATGTTGGTGTTGCATTTGTCTTTATCTGTTGGGAGAGGTGATGGCTTTTGTGCAATGAGAGGTGAAGTCTTTCATGCAGCCTGAGATTTCATTTTTTCGTTGGATTTAAGGACCTTTGCCCTCCATTTGCAGTTAATTGTTGAGTACTGAGATTTCTACTAGAGCCTTAACCTTCGGTTTTTCTCTTCCTCCTCCAGTGTCTCCTGTTCCTATTATTTTACATCCTCCAAGAGATCTTGTTTCTTGCCAATGTTGGTCCTAATTACTATGATCGCTATTGGATTGGTTTCTCATCTTATTCCAGGTTTTTCTAACCATCCTTTCATGGTTCCCAGAGAATCTGTAGATAGGTGTCAAGTCTTACAACATTCCTGTCTCATTCAGTTTCTCATCTTCACTCGCTTTCCAATGGGGAATCTCTCACCCTACAGTGGTCTTTCATCCCAAGTCTTGGGATGACTGAGATGGACATCGTGGATGCTTCTTTTCTCATTTGGCTCTGTCCCTACAAGCCTCCTACAGCCACCCTCTTCTCCTCTTTTGGGAGGTGGTATATCTTGGGTTGGTTGATTCATCTTGAAGGTGTCTCATCTCACACACACTTCACTTCTCATTAATTTGAGTGTTTTTTCGATCATATGTCCGCAAGGCCAAACCTCCTACTCTTCTTTTGAGAGACATGGAGCGATTATATTCCTGTGCCATATCTTCTCTTTCCCTCACTATGCAGTAGGTTCTCTCTCTTTTGGGACTTGGGCTTTCATGGAATCCTGTATCCCCATGGGTCATGCTCATTTGCAACATCTACAATGGACTGCACATTCTCTGGACCCTTGATTGGGATTCTTTGACCTCAGACAATCTCCTTCCTTAATTAAAGACTTCACCTGGTGACTTGATAAACCTACTCCCATAGTGGGTATTGCTCTTTCTCTCATCCAGGTCCCCCTTCAATTTCTAGATACTTCCTTGATGAGATGGGGGATGTCTCGACTTTCGCATTAATTCAGATTTTTGGTACTATGACATATCATCCCTTCAAACCCATCTCTTAGAACTTTTGGTAGTACATCGAATATTTGATTTTTTTAGGATGGTTTGAAGACATCTGTTGATGATATTCTATACAGTCAACTCTAAAGTTATCTCCTCTATCAATCACCAGGGGGACACTGTCTCACTCCTCCTGTTCCCACATTATTGACCTCCTTTTCTGTGACCATTCTATACCAGTACATCTAATAGCTTCTTCTATTCCAGGTGCCCCTCTTGCCGTTGATCATTTCTCAAGGCCCATCAAGATACTACCTACGGATTGGTCACTTGTTCCTCTGATGTTCAAGTTGCTGTACTCTCATCTGGACACTCTTCTTCTCAATGTTTTTGCCACTCTTCTCAACTTCCTACTTCTCCCTTTTCTGATCCCCTGTTTCTCATCCCTCAGCTTTAGCTGGGGACCCATCCCTCTTGGACTGGTCCAACTTTATTCTCTATGTCTACCCTTCTACTCGTTGTCTTCCTCATGATTTCCCTCATATTATACACTCCATGTTGAGCCCTCCTGATAACTCCTTACTGGCTGGCTCAGCCATGGTTTCCTCTATTGCACCTTCTCCTCTTTTCCTCCCTACTCCTTCAACATCACTCCTCTCTTTCCCATCCATCAGTGTTATCATTCCAACTTCATATGTGGGTTTGATCCTTCTTTTTTGTTCAGTTCATTCTTCCTCCCTCAATGTCTATCCATGGCAATGGTGCATTTTTCACAGTTGGTCCATGTGTCATGTTCTTCTTCAATTTCCTTCCTTCTATCTCCCACTTTTTCCGAATTTTTTCATTGGCTGTTCAAACGAGGTTTCTCGCTTTCGACCATGACTGGTTACCGGGCAGTTCTACTTAATTCTTTCAGGTTTTCTTATTATCATCATGTATTCTCCTCTCCTGACTTTTCCATAATTTTTTGATAATTTTGCTACCTGCGTCCTCCTCATTATGTACTCCTTCCTAATTTAGACCTTAATACTGTTCTCCATGTCCTTACCTTCCTATCTTTGACACTTTAGTCTGTTGTTCCTTTTACCATCTTTCACTTAGGTCTTACTTCTTATTTTTTGCCTGTAGTCGTAGGAGATTTGATGTGTATGCCATTGTTGCTTCCCATGTTTTTTTCCTTCTGTTTCTCAATATTATTCTCATTCTGTTCCAACTTGGTTTTTCTGTCCTATCCATGTTGTTCGTTGTTTTTTGGCTCACTTAGCTCCTTTTCACGGTTCATGCTCTCATCTATTTATTCATTGGAATTCCTCATCTCTTCATGATGTTTCTCCTATTACTCTCAAAGTATGGCTACAGCACCTCATTCATTTAGCCTGTGCTTCATTGGATCTAGTTTCACATTGACTCTTTCAAGTTTCCTCACAAAATACAACACCTTCCTCTCTCTCTGGCTCTTCACTTCCATAATCTGTTGGAGGATTTCGTGCCAACTGACATGGGAACTACCCTACTTACTTTTGTTGCACATTTTCTTCATCTTCTGTTTGTCTCTTCTTCTTCTTCTGGATATCAACTTCTTCCTGTCACCATTCTATATACCCTTTATTGGTTCTGAATGGGTAAGTTGTCTTTTTATATATCTTACCTTTACAGTGGTCTGTTTCTACATCTCTGGATCCCAGTCAATGGCGAATAGTGCCTGTTTGGGTATACATACCTGTACGTCTGAGCCATACAACTTTACAGGTCTATAATGCTCACTGATGAAATGGTTTATTCCACAAGACTGCTTGAGGGTTTCTTGTGGTATCTTGCTTCATAAGTAAGGTCTGTACCAGACTGTACAAACTTGTGGACTATCATGATTGTTGCCCATCCCTCTGGTCCTAGTTGAATAAACTGGACCGGCCTGCTTTTCATGGTCACCCATAGCACTGTCTTATGGTTTTGAGTTCCTCCAGACTCCCTACCACGTAGTTCCCCCACTTATCCAGAGGAGTACGGGAGTACTTGCCACTTATTTCTAGCTATTGGTGTGGTGGACATCTTCCACTCAGTCGAGAATACGGTGGAGGTGTTTTGTCGGTTTAGATGGTGACTACTGTCTTCCTACCATTGACAGGAAGGCAAATTCCTGATGCCACCTGGTTTTGGACTGGAGGAATCCACCACATGCAGTTCACCCCTCCAACTGGCTTTCCCCATCCTACAGCTGCCTTAGTACAAGTTCCTGGATGGTCTGGTGTTTGATTGGTGCATGACCAGCCAACATAAGCCCTCACACATGTGGTTGGTAGTGACCCTCCCTCTACCGTAGACTGCATGAATAATTCCCGACACTGCCTGGTTTTGGGCTGGAATTGACCCACCACATTTGCATTCTCTCTTCCTACCATTGCCCAGATATTGGGTTCCTGGGTGGCCTGGTGTTGGTTGTGTACTGGATCTGCTTTTCTTTTTTGCTTCCTGAGCTTGAGGTAAAGACATTGGGATCCTCCTCCTACCACAGACTGGACAAAAAAATACCTGATGCCACCTGGTTTTGAACTGAAGTTAGCTCATTGATTATGGTCTGACATGTCCTAGCCACTCTACACAATCTGGCACATCCCATTACTGATTGGATTGGCATCTTTTCTGCCCAATTTTTCAACACATTATCTTTACAACAGGCAAAGAGTATGTCTGGAGTGCAGTTACCCATGAGTGTGACCCTATACATTAGGGTATCTCACTCCATAGGTTCTCTTCGAGCACTTTCTGAAGAGTACTCATCTAGGTAACTTTTGTGCCAGTCCTTCCACCTTGTCAGTGTGGGATTTTAGCTATTATGTGAGAGGAGGTAAGGTATTGTATTGGAGGTTAACATTTTCCTACACTGAAAATATATTTACGATAAACACTTATCTCTTTTCCTACCCATCCTTCCCACTTCCGGTGCATCTTTTTTTTGCCTAATCTCAAAATAAGGATTGTGCTCTACAGTATAGAGGGAGTGAGCTATGCTAGGATGGTATGTTGCACTCCTATTGGTGGAGGGTTGTTGCATCCTTCTGTGAATGCTACAACACAGCTATACCAAGTATAAACACATGGTGTTAGGTGAAAGCCTCAAGGTTAGTGGCGAGTGAAAATTGCACAGATAGAGAGCATCACAAATCAAGGAAAGCTGTTATGTAAGAGGAGGTAAGTATCTATTGGAAATAAATTTTTATTGAAGGAAAATATTAACTTTTCTGGTATACCCTGGATCCCTTTAGAAGACAATGAAATCCACAGGTTATTTCAGCATAATTTCAGATCAAGTGTATATCTAGTGGTGCTTTATGTGATGGGGACAGTTACTATTCACTATGCTGAAATTACACATGCATGGTTTGAGGAACAAGACAGAGACTTCAGGCATCTCCCATGGCAACCACAGTCCGTGGATCTCAATTCAATTGAACATCTGTGGGACGAACTTGAAAAAGACACATTTACCATCACAATCTTTAGCCTACCTTGCTTCATGAATTGCATACAGTATCAATGACTGAATAAGAAAAAAATCTCTATAGAGACCTTTCAGCACCTTGTGAATCCTGTGACACACCATGTCATGACTGTTATTCAGCACTATGTTATTAGGTATAGGTCTTAATAAAGTAGCCAGTTAGTGTATTTCTGCGAACTCAAGCTGTGTAATGCATGGTGATATAACTGATCTATCCTCTTCTGAGAATTCTCGTATTTCTTTAATAATCTTTTCTTGCACCTTATGAGTCAAAATGGCTTCAAACATTTTTCTCACATTTAAATAATTTTATCTTCTCAGTTAAGCTTATATAATAGATAGGCTTCAAATGATATAGGCTTTCTTAGGATAAATCAGCTAATCAATTAACCTGTTTTGCATATTTCCAAAAATATTATTTACCTTTTATTTTGTTTTGTTTTCACTTAGGGTAATTTTTCTGTACTTCCTAAAGCACTTTAGAAGAAATATGACTTAATCTTTTTGTCATATATATTTCATAACTTCAAAAAAATATCTGTTTAGGTGTTAGCAAGTTTTTGGTTGGAAACCAAATCCAGCCACAAAAAGTTATGAATGTGACCACTGTAAGTACAGTACCAACTATTGCAGTAATCACAACAGGATCTGGTTCAACTACAGCTACTCGACAAGCTTTTATTCTACCATCTGTTCCCTTAGCAACGGTAAAATATTTTTTGTATCTAATATCAAAAGGTAGTAATTTCTATCAGTTTTTTATTTGTAGATATGTGTGATGGGATAAATAATCAAAGGTTTTATTTGTCTCTCAGGAATCTTTAATTATAACTATTGATCTTGATATAAGTGTTATTTGTTTGCACAACATTTGCATTTGTAAAAGCATATGAGACCATCTTGTATTTCAGCTGAATTTAGTAGTTGGGTTTTATTCACTTTGAAGTGATATAGATTGAAAAATTATGAATATTTTCCTAAATTCTAGTCAAATTAACCAGCTAAGAACTGCATTTTTGAGGTACATCAGCTGTGATCAGTGCAGCTAGGCTGACAGAAAATGCTAAAAAAAGGCACATCAGCTTGATCAGTGCAGCTAGGCTGATAGAGAATGCTAACACAAAAGGTATGTCAGCTGTGATCAGTGCAGCTAGGCTGACAGAGGATGCTAAAAAAAGGCACATCAGCTTGATCAGTGCAGCGAGGCTGATAAAGAATGCTAACAGAAAGGTATGTCAGCTCTGAACAGTGTAGCTAGGCTGACAGAGAATGCTAAAAAAATTAGGTTTTTGTGTTTATACGAGGAAGACAACAGCTATGTGTAAACTTTGTTTATATGAGGGAGACAACAGCTATGTGTGAACTTTCTTTATTTGCACTCATTTGTGCTCTTCTTATTGATGTTATTATCATTAGTGGTAGATTTTATTTGGAGAACAAAAGACTAAACTAAAATACATAATAAGTTTTGCATGTTTTCCAGATTGATCACAATATCCCAAACATTACAGGTGACTTCTGTAAGTGACTTTCAACGTAACTTGCTGGTTGGAGCAGCTAGTCAAGCTTTAATTGGTCAGCCAGTTACAAGTAAACTACCACAGTCTTCTATTTACGTCAGCAGTAAGTTTAAAACTTCCTTCCAGATTATTGGTTTAACTTTAGTTCATAAAACCTTTCTCTTGTATTTTAAAGTGAGAATATTTGTCTAATAAAGTAACCATCGTTGTTAAAAGTTATTGTAAATAGAATCTAAAACAAAAATAGTTTTTATGTAGCAGTGTAGTTCATTCTGCATTTTATATAGTAAATAAAAGAAAATAACTTTTACAGCAATTCAGTGAGTCTTGAAGATTAATGGCAGTAGATTTTTAAATGGTTAACTAAACCTAAAGAAACAAAATATAAAAAGTATAAAATACAAAATGATGGCTGTAAAGCTGCTGTTAAGTTTGTTTTTCAGTGGAACTTTAAGCAGAGTAGAAATAGTAGGTTTGAGAATTTTAATGGACTGCAACTGCCTGTTGAAAGAAAAAGAGACTAGATAAACATGTCCAGATAAATCAGCCTTGGCTTAACATAACTGCAAAACAGGACATATAAACTGGGTTCAACATACAATTTTAGACAAAGCTTGCTGCTGGAAAGAAAAAAATAAATCAAAGAAGCTATCTACATCAAACTGCACCAGCTTGAACTCAATGGAGACAGTGGTTTGCACAACAGTAACCTGTGTACAACCACCCTTAACACACTACAGATACTAGAACAATATCATAGTCCCATTAAAAACACCTGCTAATCACCTCACCTGCTCAACCCACATGGTCCGAGCTTTATCTCATGGCCACACTTACCTTTATAAGACATTACGCAAATACCTACAGTAACTTGAAGAAGACCTTACTATAAAAGTCTCCTTTTCTTTCAATAGTTAGTTCTCAAACCTGCCACCAAGCTTTATTGTAAAAAATAATAATAATAATTAAGTTGATATGATTCATTAAAATATTGTGACTATTGCTAGTTGTTTTGGTTTTAAAATAAATATACATTACTCTTTCGGTGGTAAACGTATCAAATGGTTTATAATTTAATTGTGATATAGCAAAAAAAGAAACCTTCATAATCAACATGTGTTACATATTATCAGTAGTATGGATATGTAACATTCAAATGTGAATATTTATAGACTACAAAGTGTTTACTATTTTAAATTAAATAATGAAAATCACATGCAAGTAATTTCTTAAACATGCACGTATGTGTATATGTGTTTACTTCAATATGCTTGCACAGAATTTCAAGTCTTCAGGCTAAAGAACACAGTTATTGTGGCCTGACTGGAGGTCACAATTACATTATATCAAAATGATTTTTAGCCAAATCATACAAATAATATTAAAGATAATTTACAACATGTGTTCTCATCACAAGAAACAAACTACTCCATGTTTTTCATTGTGGATAAGAATAAACAAATGATATGCCATATGTTCTCATAATGGATAAAAATTAACTGTACAATTAAGTATGGGAATAAAATCATGTAACCTTAAGTATGTAAATAAAAACGTACAACATGCTACCTAAAGAATGGGAATAAAAACATATACAACATGGCATCTTAAGTATGGGAATAAAAGAGTGCAAGCTGCCATCTCACATGTGGTGATAAAAACTTTTACATGATATATAGATCACAAGAGAGGATAATAAAGTTTACATGCATTATGTTAATAATGGGGAAAATAAAACTGTTGAAACTGTAACATGTCAAATTACAAAATTACATGTTAATTGAACTGAAACGTACTTTCCAACAAGGTACCTTACCTTCTCATTCAGTGCTGCCCTCTATTTGCAACAAATATTTTCACACGCCACAAGCTGTTCATTCTCTCACACACCTCTCAATTCACACGTTTTAACTGATTCTCACATGCAAATTATCATGTGACAAACCTCCACTAATAGAAGTGCCCACACCCATGTGACTCCCTCTATACTATTCTACCTAACTATCACTTCTTGTTTGCCAGTGCTCATGTTGGGATGCTTAGTTTGTGATCTCTTGAAGTTTTTTTTATCTTTGTATCAATTTACTCTTATTGAGTTTACTATTTATTATCCAATAGCACTAATTTGTAACTTATTCCAAAATGGAAATAATTTATATTTCTACCAAGTTACAGTTTATCCCATGGGTAATTTTCTCGCTTTCATCTTACTCTCATGCCTATCCTATGGTGCTTGTTCACCATCCACCTCCTCTCCGAGGTGATCCACTGAGATCTGGAGGGTATTTTGGGGGATGTTTTTTGCACATGTAGCTCCTCTGTTGTTGGGATCTTTAGAGGAGAGATGTGGTATTGTCCCAAGCTCGTTTACCACCTACTTATCTTAGGGACTTACGCTTGGCCCCTTTTCTCCCTAGGTCAGTATTTGGAGATCTTCTGGCAACTTTGGAATCCAGAGTGGAATCAGTGAGATAACAATTGACTCTTTCCTCGTTGGTTGATCGTTTATCTTGCTCTGAGCCTCTACCATCCTGTTTCCATTTCCCATCCTAATCCTTCTCAGCCTTTACCTGTTCCTTCCTCCAGGAAAGTTTCCTCTCATTGTTTTATTCAACACAGAGTGTCACGTTGCCAACAGTATCAGTGACTACCCTGTGGGTTCTGGTCCTGTGGTGACTCGTGTATCCAAGTTTGTTCCTCTATGGCGGGAGTTCACCAAGGATCTGTGGGTTCTTCAGATTTTATCCGAGAGATTTGTCATCAACTTCCTCTCCCTTTCCCCCATTATCTCAGAAACTCATTTCCTTTCCATTGCCTTGGAATCCTAACACACGTTAGCGTCTGTCCGAGGCAGTACAGGATCTTCTTTCTCAGAATGCCATTGAATGAGTTGTTCACCCTTCTTTGGAGTTTTATTCCAGGCTGTTTGTGGTACCCAAGGAAAGAGGAGAGGGTAACCTATGATTGATCTGTACAGGTTCAGTAGATTTGACCGATCTTGCAACCACCATAAAAAATTGGGAAATAAATATAAATTTTGCCTCTTTCATTCTAGAATGTAGACAAATCATAATACAAAAACATAAATGTTTAGACTAAATAGCTTAAATCTCATAACATTATACATTTATATAT